>NW_022279513.1:25000-30000 GCF_000004075.3 Cucumis sativus | reverse complement strand
GCATATAACCAAAGGTAAACACACTTTGGAAAAATATGTCCGTGACACACTCCCCCACTTAAACAGTTGACGTCCCCGTCGACTGGCAAAGCTGGAATCCTTCGATCTTCTGCCTCCACGCTTCACGGTCTTGGTACGTCTTCCACAGGCTTCTTCCATGAGGAGGCTCTTCTGCCTCGTCACGAACTTGTGTATCCTCCCCATGGGTCTTCTTCTTCAACTTCTGTTTATTCCTCGTGTGCTCCCACGAGGTGAAGATCTTCGTATCTTCAGAAACCGCATCAGTTCAGGTCGCGGCGTCACGATATCCTGACCTTCCACATGAAGGTCCAAGGGCGATGCTTCCCATCTGCCCATCTTTTCAGCCGCTTCGAGACTTTCTCCAAATTGGCTCGAACAGTGTCTGATCTACGCTTCCACTTCTTGGCAAGGTTACAAGTCTGAGGCTCCTTCTTCATACAAGAACGATCAACAGGACGCGACAATACATATTGTCCGTCGCCAACACTCATTGTTGGACTTCCGTAAGTTGATGATTTCTTCATAGTTGTAACACCTGATTGTGTTGCCTCCAACGAACGACCCCCGTTCTTTTGTGCTAACTTGCCGGCCTTCGTCAAACTCATGCCATCATGAGCGACAGAGTTTTCTTTCATGGATTCCTTTGACGCGTCTCGTTTTGGGCCATCAGCTTGACAGACCTGTGTACGAGCGGACACATGTGGAACCCCATGACTGCTCTTCCTACGTTCTGACTCAAAATCAAGTTTGAGCACGACTCTTCGTCTCCTTACTTGATTTGAAGTCAGATTCGACCGAGTACCGAAATGGCAGGCAACGTCGTTGTTCATCTCTTTGACAAGCGTTAATCTATGGGAACCCTGTCTCCCATCCCTCAGACTGTGTGCTATGGCCAACGTTTCTTCTTCAAACACTGTATCATTGCCCTTAGTGGCACTCTTCTTCTGATTCTCAAATTCGATAGGGTGTCTATTTTGCAGTAGGACACCACTCAACGCATGACTACACGCCTCAGCGTAAGTTTCAACAGGTTGGGTCACGCTCACAGACCCAAGAATTGGCCCTCTCCTCAGGGATTGCTTCAGGACACGGCTGTCGACACTGAACCGTC
This sequence comes from Cucumis sativus, assembly GCF_000004075.3. Taxonomy (NCBI): domain Eukaryota; kingdom Viridiplantae; phylum Streptophyta; class Magnoliopsida; order Cucurbitales; family Cucurbitaceae; genus Cucumis; species Cucumis sativus. The sequence goes on along the minus strand of NW_022279513.1, from coordinate 28,868 downwards.
CTTTCTCTTCTTCACGTAAAAAGCCTTGTGCTTTATACGGAGCTCCTGCAGGTCTAGAGAACCCTGCACTCGACAATCTCTTTGATTGTCTCCAGAGTCCAGTGACTCTGAGTGTGCCATACGATGATTATTCTCCGTAGGCGATCCTGGCATGGGCAAACTCTCACGTTTCCCATCTCCATATTTCTCCACGACACACCTTGTGTCTTCTCGAACACGGTCCTCTCTCAGTTGCATGGCCGAGATCGTTCTCAGTCCTTTAGGTTGCCTAATGTCTGTCTGCACAACGGTGGGGTTAGACCCCGAGATCACCAGACATTTGGCTGCAGGCATTATGATCACTTGATGTTCGAGAAGGAATTCCATTCCAAGAACTACATCAAAGTCATCCATGCCTACAACCACGAAGTCAACGAAACCGCTCCATCCTCCCAACTGTATCACCGCCCGTTTTACTACTCCAACTACGGGTAAAGCTGTAGAATTCACGGCCTTCATTTTTCCCGTATCCTTCTTCCAATGAAGGTTTAGTCGTCTGGCTTCTGCCACCGTTATGAAATTATGGGTTGCACCGGAGTCAACCATAGTGCTTCTTGCATGGTTCCGGTTGATCCAAGTGTCCACATACATTAGGCCCCCTTTCGTGCGCCCACTTGTCTCCCCTGCTCTCTTTTGAAGGGACGACAAGAGTCTTATGGCTCCCACTCTCACATTTTGAACTCTTTCTTCTTGCCCAACTTCCTCCTCTGGTTGACCCGACGTGTCATCTGAGTCTGCAGCTAACGAGGCCTGGAAGGCATAGAAGGCAGCCTTATCCGGACATTCCCTTGCTCGATGTGGTCCGGTACAAATGTAGCAACTGATAGAAGCGTGGGATGTCCTCTGATTATTGGGCCTTTGCCCGTTGTTCCCTGTATTTGACTGGGAAGGCTTGCGGTCTCTACCGGGACTTCTATTTCCACTGACAACTTCGGGATAATTCGGTCGGTTGTTTCTGTCTCTTCCAGGTGAAGAGCTTTGTTGACGTCTCGTCTCTTGAACGTCACTAGACAGATCAAACAAGCGTTCAGCTATCGCATAGGCTGATACGAGGTCTTGGACCTTCTACTCGTATAGCTTAGTCCTTGCCCACGGCTTCAGTCCTTCAACAAAACTAAAGATCTTGTCCTTTTTAGTCATGTCAGATATGTCCAACATCAGCCCCGCAAACTGCTTCACATACTCCCGAATGCTTCCAGTGTGCTTTAATTCCCGCAGTTTTCGTCGAGCCAGAATCTCGACATTCTCATGGAAAAACTGCGAGCGGAGTTCTCTCTTCAAACTGTCCCATGTGTCTATTACACAACGCCCTTCCTGAATGTCAATGTATCGGGACCTCCACCATAACTTTGCATCCTCAGATAGATGCATGGTTGCCAATGTCACCTTGGCTTCCTCTGCCACGGTGTTTGTGGCTTTAAAGTACTGCTCAATATCGAAGATAAAGTTTTCCAATGCCTTTGCATCCCTTGCCCCACAGAAGGGCTTGGGTTCCGGGATCTTTATCTTGCCAACTGCCATCGCTCCTCCAGCTGGAGCTTGATTGGCCAACGCTCGCATCGTAAGGTTCACCTTCGTGTTCACCTCTACGATTTCATTTCTAACGACATCCAGGGTGGCTCGAAAGTCCTCTGACATGCCATTTATCATTTCTATTATATCCTTCTGGGAGTTATCTAACTCCATAACTCGCTCCTCCATCCGGGCAACAGAGCCCGATGAACTGTCCCCACGCTCGTAGGGAACATTTCCAATTCTCTGGATTTGTGACTCTAACATGTCAACTCTAGCCAACAAATCATGTATGGGTAATCCGTCTAGGCGACCGGACACCGCATCAACAGCAGCGGCTCTCTCGGAAACTTCCTCAAGCCGTTCTTCCATAAATCGGATGGAATCAGGAACTTCCATCAGGTGGAGCATCTGCTCTTCGATCCCCACCAATCGTTCTTCATGGGTCTTGCTCGCTCGTTTTGCAGTCGACATTTTATTTTTGTCCAAACTGTCACTCGGCCAACCTTGGCTCTGATACCACTTGTCACAATCGTAGCGTTTCAACCTCGAGACGGACGATTGTGCGGCACTTGTTCTAACTCACGAACAAGTCAGCCGATCAAAATCCAAGAGTTGTGGGTAACGTCGATGTATGTCGTAACCTTCCTTCGCGTTTTAGGGAAATTTTATTTATAAAACGCGGGAAAGAAAGAAATACATTGAAATAGACGTTACAATAAGCATTAAAGACTGTCAGTTGCAAGGAAAAAGGGTAGCTTGCAAAGAGTACAACTAATGCTTGGGCGGGGATTCAACTGGTATGCCTCCCCTATAGTACATTTTGAACATTTTCTTCTCTGGCAGGCTTGCATATGGAAAATGCCGAAACGTCACACCCAAGCTTTATGACCTAGAATGGAAAGCAAACACCTAAACTAGTTATGCAAAGTAAAGATGGGATAAACTGGGGGTAATCGGAGCATATAACCAAAGGTAAACACACTTTGGAAAAATATGTCCGTGACACCGGGCGCGCGCAAGTACCGAACACGCCCTGCCGCGCGCGCAGGTTCCGCCCACGCCCATGCCGGCGCCCAGGTGCCGCCCACGCCCCTGCGCGCGCGCAGGTGCCGCCCACGCCCATCAGCCATGCGTGCGCGCGCAGGTGCCACCCGCGCAAGTCAGCCATGCGTGCGCGCCTGCCTATGCCTACTATGTGATCCCCTCTATTGTGGTTTTTTCTCATGCCCGCCTAATGCCTACTATGTTCGCCCCTCATGCCCACCATGGAACCGTTCCATGGTGGGCATCGGCGGGCACATGGAAACCCTCAATAGAGTTTATTCACATTCTCCCATGCCCACCCAAGGCAACGCGTCCGACGTTGGCTAAGCCCTCATGACGGATCAGTCGCAGGGGCCGCCTTGTAAAGTAATTCCAACCAAGTGATTGGTAGAATCCTTTGCAGATGACTTAAATACGCGACATGGTATTGTAAATGGTAGAGTGGCCTTGCTGCCACGATTTATTCATATTCAGCCCTTCGACTCTCCGATTCGACCCTCCCCCAAACACAACAGATTTGTTTCTTCCAAATGCCATGGAGGTTATGTCTTATGTTGAAGGACGAAAACACAAGTGGAGGGATGGATTTTGAAACAAAGATGAGAAAACAAGTGGAAGTAGACTCTCGTCGAATGTCCAAGTACATGGATTGGATGCTCGTGTGGAAGTGAAGGCCAATGGCCGAGGCTTGCACATGGGTGCCTATGGTTCACGACAAAAAGCAATTTTGGAGGTTCTGACATTCTCCCTTGCCCACCAACACCAATATGCATGCCATGGTGTGGCTGTGCATGGGAAAAACATTAATAGAGGTTATTGACACTCCCCCATGCCCACATGCACGCCCCTCATGCCCATTGAAGGCCCCCCATGCACGCCTTTCGTGCCCGCCCAATGCCCACTATTTGCGTCCCCCATGCGCACCCAAGGCGTCAATGCACGCCCACATGCGCGGCGTGCGACTCCTCGCATCGGCGCGCGAGGGTGCCGCCCCCGCCCTTGCCGCGCGCGCAGGTGCCGCCCACGCCCGTGCCGCGCGCGCAGGAGTTGCCCACGATCGTGCCGCCCACGGCCGTGCCCTGCGCGCAGGTGCCGCCCCCGCCCTTGCCGCGCGCGCAGGTGTCGCCCCCGCCCGTGCCGCGCGCGCAGGTGCCGCCCCCGCCCGTGCGCGCGCGCAGGTGCCGCCCCGCCCGTGCCGCGCGCGCAGGAGCCGCCCACAACCGTTCCGCGCGCGCAGGTGCCGCCCACGCCCGTGCCGCACGCGCAGGTG
>NW_022279513.1:10000-20000 GCF_000004075.3 Cucumis sativus | reverse complement strand
TGCGGGGCTGATGTTGGACATATCTGACATGACTGAAAAGGACAAGATCTTTAGTTTTGTTGAAGGACTGAAGCCGTGGGCAAGGACTAAGCTATACGAGCAGAAGGTCCAAGACCTCGTATCAGCCTATGCGACAGCTGAACGCTTGTTTGATCTGTCTAGTGACGTTCAAGACACGAGACGTCAACAAAGCTCTTCACCTGGAAGAGACAGAAACAACCGACCGAATTATCCCGAAGTTGTCAGTGGAAATAGAAGTCCCGGTAGAGACTGCAAGCCTTCCCAGTCAAATACAGGGAACAACGGGCAAAGGCCCAATAATCAGAGGACATCCCACGCTTCTATCAGTTGCTACATTTGTAACGGACCACATCGAGCAAGGGAATGTCCGGATAAGGCTGCCTTCTATGCCTTCCAGGCCTCGTTAGCTGCAGACTCAGATGACACGTCGGGTCAACCAGAGGAGGAAGTTGGGCAAGAAGAAAGAGTTCAAAATGTGAGAGTGGGAGCCATAAGACTCTTGTCGTCCCTTCAAAAGAGAGCAGGGGAGACAAGTGGGCGCACGAAAGGGGGCCTAATGTATGTGGACACTTGGATCAACCGGAACCATGCGAGAAGCACTATGGTTGACTCCGGTGCAACCCATAATTTCATAACGGTGGCAGAAGCCAGACGGCTCAACCTTCATTGGAAGAAGGATACGGGAAAAATGAAGGCCGTGAATTCTACAGCTTTACCCGTAGTTGGAGTGGTAAAACGGGCGGTGATACAGTTGGGAGGATGGAGCGGTTTCGTTGACTTCGTGGTTGTAGGCATGGATGACTTTGATGTAGTTCTTGGAATGGAATTCCTTCTCGAACATCAAGTGATCATAATGCCTGCAGCCAAATGTCTGGTGATCTCGGGGTCTAACCCACCGTTGTGCAGACAGACATTAGGCAACATAAAGGACTGAGAACGATCTCGGCCATGCAACTGAGAGAGGACCGTGTTCGAGAAGACACAAGGTGTGTCGTGGAGAAATATGGAGATGGGAAACGTGAGAGTTTGCCCATGCCAGGATCGCCTACGGAGAATAATCATCGTATGGCACACTTCAGAGTCACCTGGACTCTGGAGACAATCAAAGAGATTGTCGAGTGCAGGGTTCTCTAGACCTGCAGGAGCTCCGTATAAAGCACAAGGCTTTTTACGTGAAGAAGAGAAAGGACGGTTCAGTGTCGACAGCCGTGTCCTGAAGCAAGCCCCGAGGAGAGGGCCAATTCTTGGGTCTGTGAGCGTGACCCAACCTGTTGAAACTTACGCTGAGGCGTGTAGTCATGCGTTGAGTGGTGTCCTACTGCAGAATAGACACCCTATCGAATTTGAGAATCAGAAGAAGAGTGCCACTGAGGGCAATGATACAGTGTTTGAAGAAGAAACGTTGGCCATAGCACACAGTCTGAGGGATGGGAGACAGGGTTCCCATAGATTAACGCTTGTCAAAGAGATGAACAACGACGTTGCCTGCCATTTCGGTACTCGACCGAATCTGACTTCAAATCAAGTAAGGAGACGAAGAGTCGTGCTCAAACTTGATTTTGAGTCAGAACGTAGGAAGAGCAGTCATGGGGTTCCACATGTGTCCGCTCGTACACAGGCCTGTCAAGCTGATGGCCCAAAACGAGACGCGTCAAAGGAATCCATGAAAGAAAACTCTGTCGCTCATGATGGCATGAGTTTGACGAAGGCCGGCAAGTTAGCACAAAAGAACGGGGGTCGTTCGTTGGAGGCAACACAATCAGGTGTTACAACTATGAAGAAATCATCAACTTACGGAAGTCCAACAATGAGTGTTGGCGACGGACAATATGTATTGTCGCGTCCTGTTAATCGTTCTTGTATGAAGAAGGAGCCTCAGACTTGTAACCTTGCCAAGAAGTGGAAGCGTAGATCAGACACTGTTCGAGCCAATTTGGAGAAAGTCTAGAAGCGGCTGAAAAGGTGGGCAGATGGGAAGCATCGCTCCCTGGACCTTCATGTGGAAGGTCAGGATATCGTGACGCCGCGACCTGAACTGATGCGGTTTCTGAAGATACGAAGATCTTCACCTCGTGGGAGCACACGAGGAATAAACAGAAGTTGAAGAAGAAGACCCATGGGGAGGATACACAAGTTCGTGACGAAGCAGAAGAGCCTCCTCATGGAAGAAGCCTGTGGAAGACGTACCAAGACCGTGAAGCGTGGAGGCAGAAGATCGAAGGATTCCAGCTTTGCCAGTCGACGGGGACGTCAACTGTTTAAGTGGGGGAGTGTGTCACGGACATATTTTTCCAAAGTGTGTTTACCTTTGGTTATATGCTCCGATTACCCCCAGTTTATCCCATCTTTACTTTGCATAACTAGTTTAGGTGTTTGCTTTCCATTCTAGGTCATAAAGCTTGGGTGTGACGTTTCGGCATTTTCCATATGCAAGCCTGCCAGAGAAGAAAATGTTCAAAATGTACTATAGGGGAGGCATACCAGTTGAATCCCCGCCCAAGCATTAGTTGTACTCTTTGCAAGCTACCCTTTTTCCTTGCAACTGACAGTCTTTAATGCTTATTGTAACGTCTATTTCAATGTATTTCTTTCTTTCCCGCGTTTTATAAATAAAATTTCCCTAAAACGCGAAGGAAGGTTACGACATACATCGACGTTACCCACAACTCTTGGATTTTGATCGGCTGACTTGTTCGTGAGTTAGAACAAGTGCCGCACAATCGTCCGTCTCGAGGTTGAAACGCTACGATTGTGACACCGCGCGCGCAGGTTCCGCCCACGCCCATGCCGCATGCCCAGGTGCCGCCCACGCCCCTGCCGCGCGCGCAGGTGCCGCCCACGCCCATCAGCCATGCGTGCGCGCGCAGGTGCCACCCGCGCAAGTCAGCCATGCGTGTGCGCCTGCCTATGCCTACTATGTGATCCCCTCTATTGTGGTTTTTTCTCATGCCCGCCTAATGCCTACTATGTTCGCCCCTCATGCCCACCATGGAACGTTCCATGGTGGGCATCGGCGGGCACATGGAAACCCTCAATAGAGTTTATTCACTTTCTCCGATGCCCACCCAAGGCCCACCATGGAACCGTTCCATGGTGGGCATCGGCGGGCACATGGAAACCCTCAATAGAGTTTATTCACATTCTCCCATGCCCACCCAAGGCAACGCGTCCGACGTTGGCTAAGCCCTCATGACGGATCAGTCGCAGGGGCCGCCTTGTAAAGTAATTCCAACCAAGTGATTGGTAGAATCCTTTGCAGATGACTTAAATACGCGACATGGTATTGTAAGTGGTAGAGTGGCCTTGCTGCCACGATTTATTCATATTCAGCCCTTCGACTCTCCGATTCGACCCCAAAACACAACAGATTTGTTTCTTCCAAATGCCATGGAGGTTATGTCTTATGTTGAAGGACGAAAACACAAGTGGAGGGATGGATTTTGAAACAAAGATGAGAAAACAAGTTGAAGTAGACTCTCGTCGAATGTCCAAGTACATGGATTGGATGCTCGTGTGGAAGTGAAGGCCAATGGCCGAGGCTTGCACATGGGTGCCTATGGTTCACGACAAAAAGCAATTTTGGAGGTTCTGACATTCTCCCTTGCCCACCAACACCAATATGCATGCCATGGTGTGGCTGTGCATGGGAAAAACATTAATAGAGGTTATTGACACTCCCCATGCCCACATGCACGCCCCTCATGCCATTGAAGGCCCCCCATGCACGCCTTTCGTGCCCGCCCAATGCCCACTATTTGCGTCCCCCATGCGCACCCAAGGCGTCAATGCACGCCCACATGCGCGGCGTGCGACTCCTCGCATCGCGCGCGCGAGGGTGCCGCCGCCCTTGCCGCGCGCGCAGGTGCCGCCCACGCCCGTGCCGCGCGCGCAGGAGCCGCCCACGACCGTGCCGCGTGACACAATCGTAGTCCTTCAAACACGATGTGAACGATTGTGCGGCACTTGTTCTAGCTCGACGAACAAGTCAGCCGATCAAAATCCGCAATTCGCGGACAACTTTAACACATGCTTCAACCTCCCCTCACGTTTTGGAAAATATTTTTAGAAAACGTGAAAGATGATTAAATTGATTGAAAACATTGTTAAAACAAGCATTGAAGACTGTCAATTGCAATAAGAAAGCATAGGTTGCAAAGAGTACGACAAGGCTTGGGCGGGGATTCAACAGGTATGACTCCCCTATAGTACATTTTTAACTTTTTCATCTCTGGCAGGCTTGCATATGCAAAATGCCGAAACGTCACACCCAAGCATATCGACTCGAAATTGAAAGCAACTACCTAAACTACTACAAGACATAAAGACAAGATAAATTGGGGCTAATCGCGAGCATACGGCCATAGGTAACACACCTTGGACACAGTATGTCCGTTACATTCTCCCCCACCTAAACAGTTGACGTCCCTGTCGACTGGTGCAGCTTGAATCCTCGATCTTCTGCGCTTCGGCTTCTAGGTCTTCGACACGTTCCCAACTGGTTTCTTCCACAGGAAGTTCTTCCACTTTACCAGGTACTCGTGGATCCTTCTTGTTGGTCTTCGGCCCATCCTCACTCGTTCGGCCAAGATTTCTTCAACTTCTTTACTCTCCTTCTGGCTGAGGTTGATGGCCGGTCGGGCTATGGCATTACGTTGCATGTCGTCAGGATCTTGGTAGTAGGGCTTCAAGTTACTCACATGAATTACTGGGTGGATTTTCATCCATGTGGGCAACGCTACTTTATAAGATGTGTTCCCTACCTTCTTCAGCACTTCCACTGGTCCTCGTACTTTCTTACGAGGCGTTGTCCTTGCGTCCTCGAACCGAATCTGCCCTGGTCGTAACTTAATGAGAACCTGATCTCCGACCCGCAACTCTAGAGGGCGGCGCTTCTTGTCTGCCCACTTCTTCATCCGCTTCGAGGCTTTCTCTAAAGAGGCTCGAGCGATGTCTGTCGTCTGCTTCCATTCTCTGTAAAATTGTGAGCTTGAGGGTTCTTCCCCGCATAGGGGTGATCAACAAGGTGTGGCAGAACCGTTGCCTTCCACAAACAATTTCAAAAGGGCTCTTTCCAGTTGACGAGCTTGTCTGAGCGTTAAAGCAAAATTGGGCGACATCCAACAACTGAGACAATTTCTTTGCCTCGCGTAACGAAATGGCGCAAGTATTCTTCGAGCATACAGTTGAACCGCTCGGTCTGACCGTCTGTCTGGGGATGGTAGCTTGAGACACATTCAGGCTTGTCCCTAAGAAAGTGAATAACTCTGTCCAAAAGGTGCCAATGAACCGTCCATCTCGATCACTCACAATGCTTGTTGTACGCCCACAATTTCACAATATGTTTAAAGAATAGTTGAGCTGTTAACTCGCCGAACACTGCTTCGTAGTGGGAACGAAAGTGGCATATTTCGAGAATCGATCTATGATGACTAATATAGTCTCATAGTCGCCTACTTTTGGAAGATGGGTGATGAAGTCCATAGAAACACTCTCCCACGGCCTCGTTGGCACTGTAGAGGTTCGAGAAGCCCGCAACCTTTGCCTTCTCAACTTTGTCCTGTTGACAGACAAGACACGTCTTCGTGTATGCATGACGTCGTCCTCATACGAGGCCAAAAGTATCCTTTCTTTCAGTAGGCGTATGTCCTCTGCCATCCGGGGTGGCCGGCCCACAGAGTGTCGTGACACTCGTGTAGCAACTTCTTCCTCAGGTCTCCTCCCCTAGGGACATACAACCGTCTCCCCTTCGTCACTAAAGCCCATCTTCAACCCAAAACTGCCTGTTTTACCTGCCTCAGCTAAACTCATGACACTTCGAGCCGCAGAATCCTTCTGTAAGAACTCCCTCAAGACATCGCGCATAGGCCATCAATCTTGCTTGTGTAGAGATGTGCTAACACGCACAAAGCAGCGTCGTCGCCTCTTCGACTAAGCGCATCAGCGGCCTGATTGCTCACCCCTTTTTGTGTTCAAACTCAAAGTCAAACTCAGCTAGGAATTCCTGCCATCTAGCTTGCTTTGAAGTCAACTTCGGTTGCGTAAAGAAGTGACAAGTAGCACTATTGTCCGTCTTCACAACAAAAGTTGCCCCCAATAAGTACTGTCTCCAGGCCCTTAAGCAATGTACTACGGCAAGCATTTCTTTCTCGGACACAGTGTACCTCCTCTCCGCGGCATTCAGTTTTCGACTCTCATAAGCGATGGGATGTCCATTCTGCAAGAGTACACCACAATGCATAATCGGACGCATCGTCTCTACTTCAAAAGGTCGGTCACATCTGCGATTCCCAAAACTGGCCCCTTGACCATAGCTTTCTTCAGTTCGTCGAAGGCGGCCTGACATTCGAGTGTCCAATTCCACTTATTGTCCTTCTTCAGCAAGTCAGTCAGGGCTTGCTCTTTTAGAGAATCCTTCCACGAATCGCCTGTAATAATTGGCTAACCGAGGAAGGAGCGCAAGTCGGTGACTGACCTTGGTACTTCAATCACGAATCGCAACGATCTTCCTTCCTCCATGCTGATTCGACCACATTCAATCACATGACCCAGAAAATTGATCCGCTCTTGAGCAAAGGAACACTTTTCCCTCTTGACATACAGTTGGTTCTCCTTCAGCTTCTGAAAAACCCTTTTGAGGTGGTCCTTGTGTTCTTCTAGCGTGGAGCTATAGACCACTATATCGTCCAGATAGACCACCCAAACTTGTCAAGGTATTCATGGAAGACCTGGTTCATTAGCGTACAAAACGTTGCAGGCGCATTGGTAAGACCAAATGGCATGACAAGGAACTCGAACGCCCCATACCTCGTAACGCAGGTGGTTTTGGGCTCATCCCCTTCGGCAATTCTTACTTGATAACCCGATCGCAATCTAGCTTCGAGAAATACTTTGCTCCGTGAAGGCGATCAAATAGGTCGTTGATTATTGTAGCGGATATCTGTTGCGGACCGTGATCTTGTTTAGGGCGCGGTAGTCGATGCACAACCGCATACTTCCATCCTTCTTCTTTTGGAAAAGGACTGGAGCTCCATATGGAGCTTTTGCAGGTCTCACAAATCCTGCGTTCAGCAGTTCGTCCAGTTGTTTCCGAAGTTCGGCCAACTCCGGCGGCGCCATACGATAACCATTCTTCGCAGGCGGTTTTGCCCCTGGCAGCAGTTCAATCTCATGGTCAATCATTCTCCGCGGAGGCAATGATTTCGGCAGGTTGTCTGGCATCACATCCTTGTACTTCTCTAAGACACTCAGGATGTCTTTGGGGACTGTTTCCCTTGAGCTTTCCAACGACTCCAATGGATAGCCATAAAGGTTGGTTCGTCACGAGCGAGGCCTTTCTTCAACTGCATAGCCAAGATCATCTTTATCCCATCTGGCTGACGAATCTCCGTTTGGACAACAGTAGGCGTTGTTCCAGTAATCACTAGACATTTGGCTAGCGGCATTGTATGACTTGATGCTCAAGTAGAAACTCCATACACAGTACCAATCGAAATCATCCATCTTTGCCACCACCAAGTCTATGAGGCCGCTCCACTCTCCCATCTTTATGGTCGTTCGTTTTACCAACCGACGATAGGTAGGGCAACTGAGTTCACGACCTTCATTTTTCCTGCGTCCTTCTCCCAATGGAGATTCAGCCGTCTGGCTTCTGCTCTGCAATGAAGTTATGGGTGGCACCAGAATCCACCATAGTACTCTTGGGTGGCTTCTGGTTGACCCAACAGTCCACGTACATGAGACCATTCTTTGCTTGTCCACTAGTCTCCCCCATCTTCTTCTGGAGCGATGACAGAAATTTTAGGGCCCCCATCCGAGGATTCTCACCCTCTTCTATCTGTCCAACGTCTCCTTCAGTCTGACTCAATTATCGTCTGAGTCTGAGGCTAGGGTGGCTTGAAAAGCGTTGAAGCGGTACGGTTGGGGCACTCTCTGGCAAGATGGGGCCCTTTACATATGAAACAACTGATGGAACGACCGGAGTTGTTCTGATTGTTTGGTCCTCGCCAGTTGTTTCCTGCATCCGCTTGGAAGGGCCTGCGATCTCCACCTTGTCGCTTGTCTCCCCCTGCAGTCTTCGGGGAATTTGGGCGGTTGTTTCTGTTTCCTCCAGGTGAGGAAGCTTGATGCCGTCTTGCATCCTGGGATTCGCTAGATAAGTGAAACAACCGTTCAGCCACTGCGTATGCTGACGTGAGGTCTTGAATTCGTTGCTCATACAACTTGTCCTAGCCCACGGCTTCAAGCCCTCGACAAAACAGAAAACTTTGTCTTTCTCGGTCATTTCGCGTATGTCCAACATCACCCCCGCAAACTGTTTCACGTAGTCTCGAATGTTCCCCGTGTGCTTCAATTACGCAGCATCCGTCGGGCTAGAATTTCGACATTCTCAAGGAAAAATTGCGAACGAGTTCTCCTTTTAGGCGTCCACGTGTCGATTGTGCAACGCCCTTCTTGAATGTCCATGTATCGAGACCTCCACCATAACTTCGCATCTTCTGACAGATGCATGGTTGCCAACGTCACCTTGGCCTCTTCAGCAATTGTGTTCGTGGCTTTGAAATACTGCTGACATCAAAGATGAAGTTTTCCAATGCCTTGGCGTCTCTCGCCCCACAGAAGGGCTTGGGCTCAGGAACCTTGATCCTGCCCACAGGAATGGCTCCTCCAGCTGGAGCCTGGTTTGCTAGTGCTCGCATAGTAAGGTTCACTCTCGTGTTTACCTCTGCGAGCTCATTCCTCACAACATCGAGGGTTGCTCGAAAATCCTCTGTCATGCCGTTGATCACCTCCAACATGTTCTTTTGCGAGTTATCAAGCTCCATAACTCGTTCTTCCATCTGGGCAACAGAGCCCGATGAACTGTCCCCACGCTCGTAGGTGACATTTCCCGTTCTCAAAACTTTGGACTCTAGAGTGTCGACTCTAGTCAGTAACTCTTGGATGGGTAGTCCGTCAAGGCGACCGGACACGGCTTCAATGCCATTAGCTTTCATGGCAATATCCTCAAGCCGCTGTTCCAAGAACCGGATGGAATCAGGAACTTCCACCAGGTAGAGCATCTGCTCTTCGATTCCACAAGTCGTTCATTCTGGTCTTGCTAGACTGTTTCGCTACCGACATCTTTCTGTCACGCACGTCAACTGCCAACTTGGCTCTGATACCACTTGTCACAATCGTAGTCCTTCAAACACGATGTGAACGATTGTGCGGCACTTGTTCTAGCTCGACGAACAAGTCAGCCGATCAAAATCCGCAATTCGCGGACAACTTTAACACATGCTTCAACCTCCACTCACGTTCTTGGAAAATATTTTTAGAAAACGTGAAAGATGATTAAATTGATTGAAAACATTGTTAAAACAAGCATTGAAGACTGTCAATTGCAATAAGAAAGCATAGGTTGCAAAGAGTACGACAAGGCTTGCGGGGATTCAACAGGTATGACTCCCCTATAGTACATTTTTAACTTTTTCATCTCTGCAGGCTTGCATATGCAAAATGCCGAAACGTCACACCCAAGCATATCGACTCGAAATTGAAAGCAACTACCTAAACTACATACAAGACATAAAGACAAGATAAATTGGGGCTAATCGGAGCATCGGCCATAGGTAACACACCTTGGACAAGTATGTCCGTTACACGCCACAGCGCGCGCGGAACGGTCGTGGCATCACCTGCGCGCGCGGCACGGCGTGGCGGCACCTGCGCGCGGCAGGCGGGCGCGGCACCTGCGCGCGCGGCAAGGGCAGGGGCGGCACCCTCGCACGCGGCGATGCGAGAGTCGCACGCCGCGCATGTGGGCGTGCATTGACGCCTTGGGTGCGCATGGGACGCAAATAGTGGGCATTGGGCGGCACGAAAGGCGTGCATGGGGCCTTCAATGGCATGCATATGTGTGGTGGCAAGGGAGAATGTCAGAACCTCCAAAATTGTTTTTGTCGTGAACCATAGGCACCCATGTGCAAGCCTCGGCCAT
>NW_022279513.1:0-2500 GCF_000004075.3 Cucumis sativus | reverse complement strand
GGACGGAACAAGAAACCGAGTCTGGGGCATCACCGTTTGGCTTTTGTGGGCAGAAACTTCGAGATTACTCAAAATCGGAATCGAACCACCCAGTAGTTCTGTGAACTTTCGAGGCCTCCGATCCCGTTCTAAGTCTGGTCGTTCCTTTCTAGGCCATTGTGCCCTTCTTCGGCGTTTGATACGGAACCAAGAAACCGAGTCTGGGGCATCACCGTTCGGCTTTTGTGGGCAAGAAACTTCGAGATCACTCAGAATCGGAATCGGACCACCCAGTAGTTAGATGTGAACTTTCGAGGCCTCCGACCCCGTTCTAAGTTCGGTCGTTCCTTTCTAGGCCATTGTGCCCTTCTTCGGCGTTTTGGACGGAACCAAGAAACCAAGTCTGGGGCATCACTGTTTTTTCTTTTTCGGCAAGAAACTTCGAGATCACTCAGAATCGGACACCCAGTGGTCAGATGTGACCTTTCGAGGCCTCCGACCACGTTGTAAGTCCGGTCGTTCCTTTCTAGCCATTGTGCCCTTCTTCGGCGTTTTGGGACGAAAGAAATAAACCGAGTCTGCGCATCATTCGCGCTTTTATGGGCAAGAAACATCGAGATCACTCAGAATCGGACACCCATAGTTAGATGTGAACTTTCGAGGCCTCCGACCCCGTTCTAAGTCACCGAACGTTCCTTTCTAGGCCATTGTGGCCTTCTTCGGCGTTTTGGACGAACCAAGAAACCGAGTCTAGGCATCACCGTTCAGCTTTTCTGAGTAAGAAACTTCGAGATCACTCAGAATCGGACCACCCAGTAGTTAAATGTGAACTTTCGAGGCCTCCGACCCCGTTCTAAGTCCGGTCGTTCCTTTCTAGCCATTGTGCACTTCTTCGGCGTTTTGGACGAAACAAAGAAACCGAGTATGCGGCATCACCGTTCGGCTTTTTGGGCAAGAAAGATCGAGATCACTCAGAATCGGACCACCAGTAGTTAGATGTGAACATTCGAGGCCTCCGACCTCGTTCTAAAGTCCGGTCGTTCCTTTCTAGGCCATTGTGCCCTTCTTCGGCGTTTTGGGACGGAACCAAGAAACCGAGTCTGGGGCATCACCGTTCGGCTTTTGTGGGCAAGAAACTTCGAGATCACTCAGAATCGGACCACCCAGTAGTTAGATGTGAACTTTCGAGGCCTCCGACCCCGTTCTAAGTCCGGTCGTTCCTTTCTAGGCCATTGTGCTTTTCTTCGGCGTTTTGGGACAGAACCAAAAACCGAGTATGGGGCATCACCGTTCGGCTTTTATTGGGCAAGAAACTTCTAGATCACTCAGAATCGAACCACCCAGTAGTTAGATGTGAACTTTCGAGGCCTCCGACCCCGTTCTAAGTCCGGTCGTTCCTTTCTAGGCCATTGTGCCCTTCTTCGGCGTTTTGGGACGAAACAAAGAAACTGAGTCTGGGGCATCACCGTTCGGCTTTTGTGGGCAAGAAAGTTCGAGATCACTCAGAATCGGACCACCCAGTAGTTAGATGTGAACTTTCGAGAACTCCGACCCCGTACTAAGTCCGATCGTTCCTTTCTAGGCCATTGTGCCCTTCTTCGGCGTTTTGGGACAGAACCAAGAAACCGAGTCTGGGGCATCACCGTTCGGCTTTTGTGGGCAAGAAACTTCGAGATCACTTAGAATCGGTCCACCCAGTAGTTAGAAGTGAACTTTCGAGGCCTTCGACCCCGTTCTAATTCCGGTCGTTCCTTTCTAGGCCATTGTGCCCTTCTTCGGCGTTTTGGGACAGAACAAAGAACCGAGTCTGGGCATCACCGTTCGTATTTTGGGCAGTTTCTTAACCAGTGCCCGTTTGGCCACAATGGTAACACTTACCTTTTTCTGCACCTTTCTTACCCTTGTTCTGTTTGGAGTCTTTCTTTTTCCCTTCTTTTTTATTTGAGCATTAGTTTTGAGGGTCCAGCTTTGGTTTTAGAGACGATCCTCTTATAAATTTTCTTTTTGTGCAGCAAGATTTGCTCTCCACTTGTTTTCCTTTACCCATAGTAAGGTTTTGGAATCCTGGAGTTCATTCAGAAAGTTGTTAAGTTAAATTCTATCTTGTTCAAAGACGCATTCGTTTGGAATGAATAAAGCTCTTCGAAAGAGACTCAATCTAAAACTAACTTGATTAACCTCTTCGATCGGACCACCATTCACATTCAGCGATTTGAAGTGCATCATCATTCCAGAACATTTCTCTAACAAGGTCCCTTCCTTCATACGCTTAGTGTAAATGTATTTGACTGTCTCGTGTCTTAAGGACCATTCTAGTTGCCCAAACATCCCCTTAATGAATCCATAATCTCTTTAGCCGTGGCTAAGATTCATGTTTCGTTGCCAAACATCAGACATGCTGGCAAGGATTCAAGTTTGACTTTTGACTAGAAATATCTAATGACCATTTTACCCTTGGACTAAGTTAGTGGGAAAATCCAACATTTTGTTGGATAATCCACACTAACTCTTAGTGGGATAT
>NW_022279512.1:0-139185 GCF_000004075.3 Cucumis sativus | reverse complement strand
TTCAGCCAGAAATTGTCGACACGAGCTCAGGGCCAAGTCCATTTACGAAAGAGAACTGATGCTGTAGTATTATCAGTGCAGAAATGGCGTCATTATCTATTAGGAAGGAAGTTTACAATTATCTCAGATCAAAAGGCATTGAATTTCTCCTTGAGCAAGAGGAAGTACAAACCCAATTTCAGAAATGGCTGACACAAACTGCTGGATACGATTTTGAAATATTATACCAACCTGGATTACAAAACAAAGCAGCAGATGCCCTTTCCTAGGATGGAATATCCGCTGGAAGTAAACTCCTTGACGACAACTGCATTGTAGACATGGAAGTGATAGACAAGGAAGTCAACCAAGATGAGGAATTACAGAAAACCATTAAAGAATTGAAACAGAATCCAGAGGGAATTTAGCAAATTTTAGCTGGGAGAATGGGAAACTGTTCTACAAGAAGAGAGTGGTATTATCAAAGAAGTCGTCAATGATTCCACATTGCTGCATACATTCCATGACTCCATCTTAGGAGACACTCGGGATTCTTGAGGACATATAAAAGGATGAGCGGAGAGCTGTACTGGAGGGAAATGAAGGCTGATATAAAGAAATATGTGGAACAGTGTGAGATTTGTCAAAGAAACAAATATGAGGCCACGAAACCAGCAGGAGTATTACATCCACTTCCTGCTCCGGAAGCCATACTAGAAGAATGGTCAATGGATTTCATAGAAGGGTTACCGAAGGCAGGGGGAATGAATGTGATAATGGTGGTGGTAGACAGATTGAGCAAGTATGCTTATTTCATCACTATGAAGCACCCTTTCACAGCTAAACAAGTGGCGACGACATTCATTGAAAAGATCATCAGCAAGCATGGGGTTCCAATCCATAGTATCCGACAGGGATAAAGTTTTCATTAGTCATTTTGGAAGGAGTTATTTACAACTATGGGAACTAAACTGAAAAGAAGCACGGCGTTCCACCCACAAACAGATGGACAACGGAAAGGGTAAACCAATGTCTGGAGACATACTTGAGATGCTTTTGCAATGAACAACCCCAAAGGTGGCAATAAGTTCATTCCATGGGCTGAACTGTGGTATAACACTACTTTCCATTCATCCATACGTTCCAACCCTTTCAAGATTGTATATGGAGGCAACCACCCCCGATTCTATCCTACGGAACCCGAAAAAACTCAGAATGATGAGGTAGAAATAATGCTCAAGGAGAGAGATCTGGCATTGAAACGCCTTGAAGGAGAACCTTCACTTAGCCCAAAACCGCATGAAGAAATGGGCAGACACCAAAAGAAGGGAATTGAAGTTCAAGGTGGGTGATGAAGTATACCTAAAGCTCAGACCTTATAGGCAGAGATCCTTAGCTCGGAAAAGGTGTGAAAAGCTGGCTCCAAAATTCTACGGGCCTTACACAATCATTGAAGAGATAGGAGAGGTGGCCTATAGATTGAAACTTCCACCAGAGGCGAGTATTCATGATGTATTCCACATCTCACAGTTGAAGCTCAAGTTAGGTAAGCAGAAGGTTGTGCAAGCAACAGCAACCTATGTTGACAACAGATTTCGAATTACAACTATGGCCAGAACAGGTATTGGGAATTCGCTGGAAACAAAGAATTGGGAGCTAACGAATGGCTAGTCAAGTGGAAGAATTTACCAGAAACTGAAGCCACATGGGAAGCTGTCTATCAAATGAATCAACAGTTTCCCACATTCCACCTTGAGGACAAGGTGAATTTGAACCGAGGGGTGTTGTGAGACCCCCAATCATACATACGTATGTTAGGAAGGGTAAGAAGGGAAACTCACCAACATGTAAGGAGAGAGAATGAGTGGGAAATAAAAGAATGTGCAGGTGGGTCCCACTGGGTAGGAAATTGAGGGTGAGTATAAATAGAATGATTGAGAAATAGGGATAGGTATCTTTTTGGTTATCTTTTAGGAAAGGGAGGCAGCAGCAGCTGATAGGAGAGGGGTATCCTTCTTGTGAAGGGTGCAGGTTTGTTCTTGTTGTTCATTGTTCTTGTTTTCATTCCTTATTGTAGCTGTAACTTTGGGCTATATATTCTGTCTCTGTTTAGCCCTAGTTGGGTATTTTATTAAAAAGGGTGTAGAATCCTAACACTTTTTTGTTAAGACTATGCTTCCCCATGAATTCTTTTGATTATTTAGAAAATAATAAGAAAGGCTACTATCATGGTTTTTTCTCCCAATACTAGGGTTTTTCACATATAACTTGTGTTTTCTCTTCTCAACATAGTATCAGAGCAATGAAACCCTAGCTACCATTGACGAAAATCAACCAATGGAAAACCTACTACGGAGCCCTTAACCACCAGCGATGACCTCACCATTGTTGCTACTGCTGACCTCACCACTGTCGCTGCCATTTTTCCTGTCAAAGCTACCACTGCCATACAGGTGCCGTCAACCAATACCGACCTACCTTCCACCACCAACTCTACTCGAAAACTCGTACAACGCTACCATTTGTCCACTGCTGCCATTGATCGATCAAGTTTCAATGGTCCCTTCCTTGATTGGCCTTTCTCTTTCACAGATCCTCAGTAGTAGTTCTTCAGTAGCCAATGTCGTCCTACGGCGCCACTACCTCCCAGTCACCAGCAATCCAACAGACTCTCTCATTCACAATATAAGACACCGCTACCTCCCAATTTCCAACCTTTTTGTTCGCAGTCGCCGCGCTACTCCATTTCAATCGAACTAGTGAACTTCCTCAATCCTACTACCGGTAATTATCCCAAGGTTGAAAGTGGTGAGTCTTCCGCCTTCCACAAAGGAAAATTTGCTTGTGGCTTGTCACTAAACATCCAAGGTTAGAGTGGTACTTCCCAGACGATGGTTCAACAACAACCGACAAATCTCAAAATGAATTTTCTGCAACAAATAGTTGCTCTTGAGGCAACTTTGGGTGCTTTCACAAACTTAGATTTCACCACCACAAATTCTGCCATACTTCCAACCTTATCAATGTATTCATAGAACCCATTAACCCTTTCCCTACCTTAACTACTGAAAATTATTTATCTGACTCCATGAAAAATTCCACAAGTTTAATTGGAAGAGAGAAATTGAATGGCCATCTCTTGTCCCATCTTGTTCGTTATGCGATGGGAAAGGGAAGGAAGCATACTTTTGGGAAGATCAGAGGGTGGGAAATAGACCCTTCTGCTCTGCGTTTCCTCGTTTTGGAAACAATGCAAATTCTATCTTCGATAGGAGAGTTTGATTTTAGGCTAGGAAGAAGGGACATTCATGTTTGGGGTCTCAACCCTTTAACACCAAAGCCATTTCACAAACAAAACTTTGCTACAAGTTCTTAAATTCTCAATTTCTCAAGTTTGATTGTGAATTTTTGTACTCATTCGTAGCTTTTTAATAATCGTTTCTTGTTAAGAGATTTTTATCTATTACAAAATCTTTTTTAGATAAACTGTTCAAAATATTATTTTAAAAAATATTACTAACTAGAAGATATAACCAACAATGCTGTTCATTTTTGCCCCCTCCCCTTTATTGACACGCCAAACGAATATGATTTGGCCATAATACTTCAATTCATTCTCAGTGCTTATACTTGTCAATAGTTCCAATTCACAAATTGCATTGCAATTTTGTTTTATCTATCAATTCTCTACCTACAAAATGAGAGGTACCAGAATTGATAATTTCTAGCCTGATTGTCTTTGATTCAGCACTTAAACAAAATCTTCAAGCTCAAATAGTCTGTCCACATTATAAGAGTTTTAACACACATCAATTTGATTCCATCCACTGAAGTGAGCATTCCAAACTATAACGATAGTGTCTCTAGTATCCATTATAAGCAAAACGATTGGATTTCAATAGCTCAAAAATAAACAAATAAATACAAGGGAGCTTAAACTAGATTACAAAAACTATCATACCTTGAAAGGGATGTACGCTAGCCCCTGAATACGTTCATTTTGTTCCTGGAAGCTGATAGCCTTCCCAAAGCTCTCTACAGAAATTTTGAAAGAGCTTCCAGGTTGTAAGTATGGCGACTTCCGTTCTTCCGGAAAATTTCTAATAGACTCCTCTAGCTCCTCGTAGTCACTTCCTTGACCCCAGAGTTCATACATCCCCTTCACTAGTATACCTACACAAAACCAAACCAAACGAAAGTAAATGAAAGAAATTGGAACCAATTAAGACAAAAACCAAAAACGAAACGAGATGGCTGACTTCGGTTAGCGATGTTCCGAGCGATATCGTCTGAAGAGAGGTCGACGAAATGGAAAGGAGAATCAGGGTGATGGTGAAGAGGAAGCTTCCATTCCAACTTCTTCCCTTTGTGGTCGCCATTTTCACCAAACAACTCGGCCAGAGACTCGACCTCGGCCTTCCGATAATCCAAAAGACGGTGATAGAACACACAGAGATACCACATTTACTCAACTCTGATATCTAATTGCTCCAATTACTTCTTCAAAAACGGACGAACTGACCCGGAGAAAGAAGAGGACAATGGCTATGACGAAGGAAGCTGTGGACTAGCAACAGTGAGATTTTGGTACTGTTGTTGCGCGCAAACCTAAACCCTTTCTCTTCCCCCTTAATTCGTCAATTAGACCATTTTATTAAAATTGCTTGTAAAAATAAATCATCACACAATACATACTCTCAACCAAAAAAAATCATAGATTAATGAAGTATAGATTAAAATTTTTGCATACACAACCTGACCCTAAACGTGCTATTGTGCAATGATCCATTTCTAGAAACCAGTGAAAAACTAAGGGCATGTTTGTAGAAAAATTGAAGATATTTTTTTTGTACGGGCCTCCGAGAAAATGGTCCACCTTTTTCAACTCAAAGAAAAATGGTCTTTTGATTACATCGGCACCGTGTGAAGTTACATGTTTGCCCCCAAATTCAATATGCTCATACAAGCTTGATATATTTTTAAGTTACTCGATACTTGATATATTTTTAAGTTACTTGATATACACTTCACTCGATGCATGATATCATCTTGCTCGTTACTCAATCCTCGATTCCCCCATTCAATAATTGAATACTTAAAACAAAACAAAAAAAATCTTTGTTGTTCTCTCATAACGCTTCCTATCCTCATTTCAAAATTTTTGGTGCTCTAATTCTATCCTCCTCAAATCATATTCATCATTTTCATGTGATTCATCATACTTATTTGATGTCTCTGATACTTGCAAAATGTATCATTCACCTCATTTTTCTATCTCATTTGTCCCATCGTGGAGTTCAAAAATAGAAGCATACTCACAATCTTTTGTTTCCCTCTTGTTCAATACAAAGAACTAAGGTTTAATGCTAACAAACACGGATTATGTTTATGAACAAGTAGTAAGCATCGGTGTTGATTATATGATGTCGTGTAACAAGTATACAGTGGTCGAATACCAAGTTTAGGTATCATGTTCAGTGGGATGTGAGGAGCATCGAGTTTCGAGTATGTTAAGCATCGAAGTAAAACAAGGAGCAAGGAGCAATGATTTATTAGTGGCTAATCATACTTTTTTTTTTCATTTTGTTTCCTATGCAGCATGACTAGTCAATTCAAAACTATTTGAAGGATCGGTTTCTTGGCCAAGCCACTATTTTAACATTACACTAGCCAATGAAGGAGAAGCTTACACCTACATAGCTTGATCTCTTCAAAAGGACGATGTTCGGTCGCTTCATCGATATGGACGTAAAATTCAATGGTCCACTTTTTCATTATATCCTACTAGGGGAAGTGAAAGACAACATGAGGGATGTTATTACTTTCAATTTGAATGGCATAATAGTGACATTTACCAAGAATGACTTCTTACTAGTGACAAGATCGTGGTCGACACCCAATTCATATGGGCTTTAAGAGTTGAATGTGAACCGGAAGAGACAATTCTCATGTATTACAAGAATTCTATGACAAAGGGTATTCACACTAAAGCCCTTGAAGAGGAAAACAGAAAATTGGCGTTTGAATACGATGTAGACGCTGTGAAGATGACAGTGGTCCATTACACTAAGCTGGCTATGAAGGGTAGGGAGAAAGCGAGAGCCTTTGTAGACATGAGGTTGTTCTTGGACATTGAATACATTGATTACTTTAGTAGTCTTGATTGGGAAAACATTCTATAGGAGAGGAAATTCTCGAAATTGCAACGAGATTTGGTTCGTAAGGCCGAAAACTACATAAAGAGGTCTAAGAATAGTAAGGACTACATTATTAAGTACAATATACCGGAATTTCTACATCCATTTTAGGTAAAATCATCAAATAAGTAAGTTTGTTTGTTATGTTCTAATACTTTGGTTTTGTTACTAAGTAATTCTAATTCTTTGTAGTCTGTGGGCCTACGAGATCATATCGACTATGGTTGGGAACTGGGAAGTGTGATTCGACTAAATAATTATGCGATTCCTCGTTTCTTATGAAGGTTACAAGATCGAATCCCAACAGCACCTATTATTTTCAACATTTTCGAGCCCAAGCTCACCGGTGCGAATAACCAAGGACACGGAATATTTTCTTATACATTTTCGGAAATAACTCAAAGTATGCGTGACACGCGTCAGCCTCAGAACCAAGCACACCACCTCCAGATCACAAGTTCAAACCTCAAATACTCCAAAATCATTTTTTTAACATAATTCTGAGTGGCAAAGTTGTAATTAAGTCACAACTTTCTGAAAATCATCAATTTTCCGTTAATCCACATGCGCTTGAGCCTAGAGGTTGTGGTTTCGAATTCTAGGGCAGTTTTTTCTTATGTTTTCCTTATAAAGACCCCCCCTAAGGGTTTTCTCCCCAATTCACAACAATTCAATCACTTCATTCCATAATAATTTTTTTTTAAAAAAAAAAAAACTTGTGCCAATTTTCTCTCTCAATTTCTCTCAATTTGATTATCCAATACTTCAATTCCAGCAACATTTTTCATTATCCATGAGGGAAAAACCTTCCCAATGAGGTAAAGGGTTTATGGGGTTTGCTTCTTTTTGAAAAATTTCAAATTGTTATCAAGTCTAGTATGCTTTATTTCTTTAACTCTCTTCAAGAAAGTATGAGTTTGATTGTGTGAATTTTAGTTTACAAAATTAATAGTTGTTTCTTGAATGTATGAGTATGCAAGGTGTTCCAATGTTTTTGTTTGAAAATTAAAGTTAAGCATGTTAATCTTGAGTTGAATTTAATTAATCATTTCTACGTAACCATAACTTATAAAATTGAGTTCAATTTAATATTAATTCTATGTACGTAAGATATACTAGTTTCTTAATGAAAATAAAAGATGAATTCTAGACTGAATTTTCTTTGGTTCAATTGTCAATCTTGCCATTGTGAACTTCTCTTATGAATTGTAACGTCATCTATTGTAATGTCATCTATTGTAATGTCATCTCGTTGTTTGAATGATATGACTTTCAAATAGAGAGCAAGTCTTGGATCTTAGTCAAATCATAAAAAGAAACTTCAAGTTTGAATTACTCTCAATTCTTGGATCATAGTCAAATCACCCAAAGAAAAATCAAGCAAGTTGATTTCAAAAGGTGACTTGATTAAGAGTCGAATGGTAAGCATTCTTATTTTCTCTTGTACTACACCCATAAAAGTTGCAATAAATCCCCATACTCCATGCCACAATACTTCTGTTGAGAGTTAATTCATTGTCTTTGTAGATTTGAAATAAGAATCAAATGAAATTTGTCTTCTCTAATCTTCTTCTTGTCTGTTGCCACTAAAAGCTCTCTTTTACATTCTTGCACAATATTTTTAGTGATTTCTTTTGTCTTCTAACCACCTTCTTGAGATTCGTTTTTAGATTTCAATTTGAATTTCTACTTCCCCAGATTCTCTAGGGTTCAGCACTTTACTTCTACATTACTACGAAACAAAAAGTAAGGCAAATTCTATAAATTCTTTTAGTTGAAGCTAAAACGGTAAGCACCCTCCTTACTACAATTTCTTTGAATTTAACTTTAGAATTAATATGGTCTCCAAGGACTTAATTTTGTTGCATTAACATCATAAATTGATCTACTGGATTGTATCATTTAGCATATACATCTTTAGCTTCGTCAACCATGCAAAGCTCAAATAATGCGACTAAACATGACGTCTAGGTTAGTGTTATGTGATAAAAGGTGTGCGCCTTACCTATGTGTTGCCACATGCATGATGATGAAACATTAGTACAAGTTTCCTCTTTCTCGCCCAATTCCAAACATCGAAAGAGATTTTGTGAAAAGTCCATAGTTGAACACAGGAAATTAGTTTCCAAAAATGAATTTATCTCATGTCATAATCTTATGTAGTGAGTATATTGTATAAAATATGCACAGTGTAAATTTCTAGCTATTTACACTAATGGTGCTAGTAAGAGCATCAAGGTGAATATGGTGGTGAAGTGTGATAAAACATGACTCGGTGGTTTGGTGTGGTAGTGAAGGAAAATTTAGCTAATCATATGTAAAACATGAGAGTTTAACATTTCGAGGCAATATAAAACATCTATTAACTTCATAATTAAGGTGAGGAACTTCTCAGTGCTTTCTCCATACTTGCTCGTCTCTTAAGATCCAAATATTTGGAGTTAATCTATAATTTGTATCTTTTTTGTTTATTTGGATTATAAGTAATTTGCACTTATTAAGGTGAGCAACCTCTCAGTGCTATCGCTACACATATCATTCATCTCTGGGATATATGCAAGAAACAAATTTGAGGACAAGATTATATTGCTACAATCTCCACACGTATGGTTAGCAAAATACGAGTTATCATGCATCAATTGATGATAGTCACTAGTAGTGAAGCCCCCTGTCAATAAATTTTATGAATCCGCCACTACTCACCTACTATATCTTTTCTCTCAAAGAAGACAAGGTATTGATCGACGTATATAGAAGCATGACCTAAAATGCAATCAAGTAGTATCTCTAGTGTTAAAGCAACCTACATTGTCCAAATAATTAACTAAAAATGCAATGAATGGAGAGATAAAAAAATATGGGAGAGTGATAGAAAGAAAACATCAATATCATAAATGAAGCTTTAGGCCTCTCGATCATGGAGTCAATATTACAAATCACTGTTATAAAATACACAAATAAAACACAAAAAAGTAAAGCAAGCCGCAAAGTATGAGTGTTCATATTCTTTGGCTCTAGGTTTTTGCCTTTACACAAAAGGGAAATCTCTTTTTTTTTTTTTTTTTCAGACTCTCACCTAAAACAGAGACAAAAATGGAGGGAAAAGAGTTCTTGCTCTCTGCAACAAAGTTTGTCAAAATTCGTACACCTCCAATGAAGAAAAAACCTCTTTATTTATAGGCAAAAATTGATGTGACAGGACAGTATGGACAACAGGCAACATGGGCTCTAATTGATTCTGATAAGGCTGAGTTGACACCACAAAGGTCCTTTATCAGGTTTACAGATATCTACGGCCGTTGTAGGTTTTTGCGCCAACCACTTTTGTTTGCTTGTTCTTTATCTCGCCTAGTCTTACTATAGTGATTGTTAGGTTGGTTAGCGTACATCCTTCCCAACTAACATTATTTAGCCAGGTTGTTCTTCATTTTGTCTAAAAGCCTTGAAATCAAACATTAAAATGCGATAAACAGGCATATGACTCTTTTGTAATCCTCACTCCACAACTTAGTCAATTTCCTTACTTTCCCACATGTTTTGTTCCAATTTTATGTATTAAGGTTTTATTATTCTACTTAAAAGGCTATAATAACTTATATTTTTACCATTTATCAAGTGACGTAGGTATGTACCCAGGTCGTGAACCAGGTCATGTGTGCGAAGAAATGTAGGAGTGTGTGAGTCGAAAACCCTTGTGAAAAGTCACCCACGCGCAAAGAAATGTGCAACTTCACACGAATAGTGTCACGACACTGCTGGTTGAATGGCATGTGTGTGTGTGAGGCAAGCATGTGATCAAGCATCTTGATGCCCTGTGCGCACACGCTTAGTTTTCATAAATGATTCTAATCTATGAAATCTGAAAATGGTGGGTAACACTTACAAGAAGCCCCAATACAATCCCCCGTAGAAAATAGTGGAGCCAAGCCGCTTTGGGCCAAAATTCATTAAGTTCCTTCGGTACAAAAACTGCATGGGGAACTCTCGACTCTTGGTCGAAGCCACATTACAATCGCCCGTAGAAAGTAGGAGAGCCAAGCCGCTTTAGGCCATAATGCGTCGGGTTCCTTCGGTATAAAAAACTATATAGGAAACTCTCGACTCGCAATCGAAGCCATAATCGTCCGTAGAAAGGAGAGACATGCTGCTTCGGGCAAGAATGCATCGGGTTCTTTCGGTATAAGAAAATGCGTGTGGAGCTCTGGGCTCTTGGCCGAAGCCACATTATAATGTATTGGGGATTGTATTGGGGCTTCTTGTAAGTGTTACCCACCATTTTCAGATTTCATAGATTAGAATCATTTATGAAAACTAATCTAAGAAATCCTATCCAGTTTTGGAGTTCGCGGTGTTCCGAATCCTATAATACAACCTCCGAAGGGAACGTCGCTCCAGGGCAGACAAGCAGGCATATTATAGAAATCTTACGGTGCGACCTAATGAAAGAGACCGTGGGATGTGCTGCCACAAATCCCTCACCCACTTTCTATGAACTACTTCCCCTATTCACCTTGATTTTGATCCATGCAAACACTCTCCGAAGGGAGGCCGCTCCTATGCACGGCACAAAGCCCTGCATGGACCTCACGGTGTGTGCTTCGGGCAAGAATGCATCGGGTTCTTTCGGTATAAGAAATGCGTGTGGAGCTCTGGGCTCTTGGCCGAAGCCACATTATAATGTATTGGGGATTGTATTGGGGCTTCTTGTAAGTGTTACCCACCATTTTCAGATTTCATAGATTAGAATCATTTATGAAAACTAATCTAAGAAATCCTATCCAGTTTGGAGTTCGCGGTGTTCCGAATCCTATAATACAACCCTCCGAAGGGAACGTCGCTCCAGGGCAGACAAGCAGGCATATTATAGAAATCTTACGGTGCGACCTAATGAAAGAGACCGTGGGATGTGCTGCCACAAATCCCTCACCCACTTTCTATGAACTACTTCCCCTATTCACCTTGATTTTGATCCATGCAAACACTCTCCGAAGGGAGGCCGCTCCTATGCACGGCATAAAGCCCTGCATGGACCTCACGGTGTGTGCTTCGGGCAAGAATGCATCGGGTTCTTTCGGTATAAGAAAATGCGTGTGGAGCTCTGGGCTCTTGGCCGAAGCCACATTATAATGTATTGGGGATTGTATGGGGCTTCTTGTAAGTGTTACCCACCATTTTCAGATTTCATAGATTAGAATCATTTATGAAAACTAATATAAGAAATCCTATCCAGTTTTGGAGTTCGCGGTGTTCCGAATCCTATAATACAACCCTCCGAAGGGAACGTCGCTCCAGGGCAGACAAGCAGGCATATTATAGAAATCTTACGGTGCGACCTAATGAAAGAGACCGTGGGATGTGCTGCCACAAATCCCTCACCCACTTTCTATGAACTACTTCCCCTATTCACCTTGATTTTGATCCATGCAAACACTCTCCGAAGGGAGGCCGCTCCTATGCACGGCATAAAGCCCTGCATGGACCTCACGGTGTGTGCTTCGGGCAAGAATGCATCGGGTTCTTTCGGTATAAGAAAATGCGTGTGGAGCTCTGGGCTCTTGGCCGAAGCCACATTATAATGTATTGGGGATTGTATTGGGGCTTCTTGTAAGTGTTACCCCACATTTTCAGATTTCATAGATTAGAATCATTTATGAAAACTAATATAAGAAATCCTATCCAGTTTTGGAGTTCGCGGTGTTCCGAATCCTATAATACAACCCTCCGAAGGGAACGTCGCTCCAGGGCAGACAAGCAGGCATATTATAGAAATCTTACGGTGCGACCTAATGAAAGAGACCGTGGGATGTGCTGCCACAAATCCCTCACCCACTTTCTATGAACTACTTCCCCTATTCACCTTGATTTTGATCCATGCAAACACTCTCCGAAGGGAGGCCGCTCCTATGCACGGCACAAAGCCCTGCATGGACCTCACGGTGTGTGCTTCGGGCAAGAATGCATCGGGTTCTTTCGGTATAAGAAAATGCGTGTGGAGCTCTGGGCTCTTGGCCGAAGCCACATTATAATGTATTGGGGATTGTATTGGGGCTTCTTGTAAGTGTTACCCACCATTTTCAGATTTCATAGATTAGAATCATTTATGAAAACTAATCTAAGAAATCCTATCCAGTTTTGGAGTTCGCGGTGTTCCGAATCCTATAATACAACCCTCCGAAGGGAACGTCGCTCCAGGGCAGACAAGCAGGCATATTATAGAAATCTTACGGTGCGACCTAATGAAAGAGACCGTGGGATGTGCTGCCACAAATCCCTCACCCACTTTCTATGAACTACTTCCCCTATTCACCTTGATTTTGATCCATGCAAACACTCAACGAAGGGAGGCCGCTCCTATGCACGGCACAAAGCCCTGCATGGACCTCACGGTGTGAACTCTTAGGGACACTAGAGCTAAAATACATTATTTTTCTCTAGTTGAAGTGTTCTAAAACAAATCTTTAAGTCTAGATAAAACATCCGAGTATAACCATTATACAGGATTTTAACCTATGATGTCTAGGTGATAAACCATTTTTATTACCTCACACCTCTCACGAATGCTCATAAAACTAGGTTAACTAGGCTCAAGAACTGATAACGATCTCCAGGTAGGAGGTGTTCCGTAAACCTTCAAGTTAAGAACCTCCAACCTTAGTCATCTTATCTGACTTGTTGACAAGATTGAACCAGGTGAGCCTTTTGTAACCAGTTTTACAAGATATCGACCTATTTCTATGAAAAATGGAAGCTATGTTTAACCTAAGTGAGCATGCATTTAATCTTTGTTATTGATTTTAAAAGTCTAATTTATTTTATAACACTTATAAAAACTTTTAAACTTAATCAATCATTTTATCAATATATAACCTTATAAAAACAATCAATTAATATGGATTTTAATTTATTTAACTTTAATTAAATCATATTTAATTTTTAATTTAATTAAATCATATTTAATTAAATTAAATCAAACAATAATTAATTAATTTGATTAAATCATATTTAATCAAGAATAACTTAATTAATCATATTAATTAATTTCCATATTAATCAATTAACATGCATACAATACAATATAACCTTTATATCATACATTTTAATGCATGAACATGTTAACCTATGGTGGGATTTTAAATCTATATGACATTCAAAATGCACATACAAATTTAAAGTAATTTAATCATACATCACATGCACAAATAAAAAAACACCCTAAAATGGACTGATTTTTTTGGCTCCTAACTTAAGCTAAGTACTAAATTATTACATAATTAATTTGGTGTAGTACAGAACCACTCCAAAAACTTCGAACCGGCTGAAAAACCAACCGAAATCGCTTGAACCGGCCCAAAAACCAAATTTATTGGCTTGAACCGGCCCAGGCGCACACGGGTCGGGCGAAGGCAGACGCGCGGGCGCAGGAGGGCGCGCGGCGCGTGCGGATGCAGGAGGGCGCGTGCGGGTCGCGAAGCGGGTCAAGGCCGGGTTTTCGGGTTGTGACCTTCTTTTCTTCATTTTTTTCAATTCTCTCACCCGGTTGAACCAATTACAGCCTAGCTTCAACTCTAATGACTTTTTTTATTTTTTTTAAAAATTACAAACACTTTGCAACAATAAAAATAATCCATTAACAAGGCTAATTACAATAATTAGAACAAAAACACTTAATCTAGAGCCAAAATCATAATATATCCATTTTAGTTCAAACCAAAATTTATCTAATAAATATGAACCCACCACATGCAATTGGGTAAAAATGAAGCATGCTCTGATATCACATGATAGAACTAAGTCATGCACAGCGGAAAAAGAATCGAATTTCTACCCTAATTGCCACAATTAACATGTAACCATAAACTAATCAAATTAGGGTTTTAAGAAGTATTACCTTTGAAGCTTTCAAAAGGTTTGATGTCTTCTTACCAATTCTACTCGAGACCACCACTAGTACTCAACTGCTATCCTCTAGACAAAGAACCGGTTGTGGGACCCAATTTTGGTGTAGAAAATAATGGAGATAAAATGAGATTGGAAGTTTTTTTTTTTCTTTTGTTGAGATGATGAAAATGATAAAAGAGGCAAAAGTTCTTCAACATTTGAAAACACCTCTATTTATAGCCTAATTGCATGCAAAAATGCATGCAATTCATTTGCCAAATCTCAACACCTAATGTTCCACTAACAATTAGTGGAACTTAGTGGGCTAGGTGTCTATATCTCATATAGCCACATATCCCACTAAGAGTTAGTGGGATTATCCAACAAAATGTTGGATTTTCCCACTAACTTAGTCCAAGGGTAAAATGGTCATTAGATATTTCTAGTCAAAAGTCAAACTTTGACTTTTCTTAGTCAAAAGTCAATATTTTGACTTTTTACCATTTTGTCCGTCTTGACTAATTCCAACCTCCCGAGCATGAATCCGCATTCATTTTTCCAAAATTCAAATCACATTTGAATATAAGGCCGGTCAAAGTTTGACTTTTCAAAGTCAAAAGTCAACATTTTGACTTTTTACTATTTTTGACCAATTCCGAGCTTCTTAGTATGAATCCGCATTCATACTTATAGTATGTAAAACATAAAGCTCTATTTCTAACTAGAAGACCGACGACTATATCACTATATTTGTCGGTTTCCCTTTCTTCTCCCAATTCGAACAATTCGACTTATTTCATCACACTGTTCTAAGTTTAATCCATATGAGCTAGCATAGGAACCTAATGGACCTATAGATCATGGGCTCCAACGATTCAAGATTAACTAGCTAAACTCTTTTAAACCGAGTTAATCAACATTCGTTAACTAACGGGTCATTCCACTAAAGTCCCGTAGTTGCACTCCCCTCACTATAGATATATTTGTGTCCATTTGATAAAACCATAATCAGTAAGTTAATCCTTCACAGGTTGCTCGTAACCTTGGCTGGGTCAAAATACCGTTTTACCCCCAAGATTACATCTTGCTCCTTAAGTCCCACTAATCCACTATTGAACAATTGGTTTAAGGTTCAACCTATAAACTTAATCCCTCTCGGGCCAATGAGAGGGTGGGGCCCCTTGTTCAAGACTTGGATTCAGTGCTTAAGAGAGCAACCTATCTACTAACCCTAAAGCGGGTAGGAGTGAATTCCATCTTGTACCCTATGTTCCCAGCTATCCACCCGATCTTACCCCTGAAATGGGAGGCTTATTGGGCCAACGCTGATGAGCTGCCCTCACCTATGCAGATCTAAGGATAATCTCGTGTGAACAGGAGTTCATAGTTAACTCAGGATTAAGACTGAGTTACCTAGGTCATCAATAATTGAGATAGTCAGTTTTAAACAGTAAACGGTGTTATAACGTAAAAATGACTAATTCATGGTTCAGTCTTATGTAAACATTTTACATAGGATGCCCCCACTTTCATGTCTCTACATGAACGATTAGGATCACATCGTTTGTACTACAAAGTGGGCCGCATCCATAGTTTCTCAAAATAAGGCGCCCAACCTTTATTTCATATACTATAGACTATTTAGGCTATATACTCGAACTTGATCCACGTTTATGTTTACACATAAAGTTCAAGTTTATTAAAAAATAGCCTTGGAACTTGATTTATTGGATTTAAGATTATAATATTTAATTTCTCAATAACAACTTTATTGAACAGAATATGATTCACAAACTACGAGTTTTAGGACAAAAAATTCCAACAAGAATTGCACTTGGACTAAAATTCCTAGTGGTATGAGAGATGTCGGTTTCCCTCTCTTAATTTCTACGGGATATTATACCATGGCTTTAGTCAAGAGTCGAGAGTTCCCACGCCGTTCTGATATCGAAAGAACCCAACGCATTTTAGTCCACATCGGCTTGGGTCTCTTACTTTCTGTGTGTGATTTTAATGCGGCTTGGCCCAAGGGCCGAGAGTTCCTCACGCATTTTCTTAAACCGAAGGACCTCGATGCATTCTGCCCCGAAGCGACATGACTCTCCTACTTAAGATGGACGATGATGGCTTCAGTGGGGAGTCGAGAGATTCCCATATAGGTTTTGATACCGAAGCAACCCGACGCATTCTGGCCTAAAGCAGCTTGGCTCTCCTACTTTCTACGGGCGATTGTATTGTGGCTTCTGTCGAAAGTCAAGATTTTCCCACGCAGTTCTGATATAGAAGGACCTGATGCATTCTGGCACGAAGCGATTTGGCTCTCTTACTTTCTACGAGTGATTGTATAGTGGGTTCAGTTGAGAGTCGAAAGTGCAAAAAACAAATTCATATAGCCAAGAAACTTTATGCATTCTGGCTCGAAGCGTCTTGGCTCTCCTACTTTCTACGGGTGATTGTAATATGGCTTGGGCCAAGAGTCGAGAGTTCCCCACGCAATTTATAATATCGAAGGAACCCAATCCATTCTAGCCCAAAGCGGCTTGGCACTCCTACTTTCTACGAGCGATTTTTATGTGGCTTCGGCCAAGAGTCGAGAGTTCCCCATGCAATTTCTAATACCAAAGAAATTCAAGCCCGTAGCGGCTTGGATCTCCTACTTTCTAAGGGCGATTATGGCTTCAGGCGAGAGTCAGAAGTTCCCGACGCAGGTTCTAGTATCGATGCAACTCGATGCATTCTAGCCCACAGCGGCTTCGCTCTCCTCTTTTCTTAGGGCAGTTGTATTGTAGCTTCAGACGAGAGTCTAGAGTTCTCCACACAAGTTTTAATATAGAAGGAACCCGACACATTCTAGCCTGGATCGGCTTTGCTCTACTTCTTTCTACGAGCGATTGTAATGTGGCTTCGGCCAAGAGCCCAGAGCTCCACACGCATTTTCTTATACCGAAAGAACCCGATGCATTCTTGCCCGAAGCAGCATGTCTCTCCTTTCTACGGACGATTATGGCTTCGATTGCGAGTCGAGAGTTTCCTATATAGGTTTTGATACCGAAGGAACCCGACGCATTATGGCCTAAAGCGGCTTGGCTCTCCTACTTTATACGGGCGATTGTAATGTGGCTTCGACCAAGAGTCGAGAGTTCCCCATGCAGTTTTTGTACCGAAGGAACTTAATGAATTTTGGCCCAAAGCGGCTTGGCTCCACTATTTTCTACGGGGATTGTATTGGGGCTTCTATCGAAAGTCGAGAGTTCCCCACAAAAGTTTTGATACCGAAGGAACCTGACGCATTCTACCACGAAATGGCATGGCTCTCCTTTCTACGTGCGATTGAAATGTGGCTTCGGCCAAGAGTCGAGAGTTCCCCATGCAGTTTTTGTACCGAAGGAACTTAATGAATTTTGGCCAAAAGCGGCTTGGCTCTACTATTTTCTACGGGGGATTGTATTGGGGCTTCTGTCGAGAGTCGAGAAATCCCCACGCAGTTCTGATAACAAAGGAACCTGACACATTCAGGCACAAAGCGGCTTGGCTCTCCTACTTTCTACGAGTGATTGTAGAGTGGATTCAATTGAGAGTCGAGAGTTTCCCACGCAGTTTCTAATATCGAAGGAACCCGATGCATTCTTGCCCGAAGAGGCTTGGCTCTCCTAATTTCTACGGCCGATTGTACTTTGGCTTCGATCAAGAGTCGAGAGTTCCCCACGCAGTTTTGATATCAAAAGAACCTAACGTATTCTAGTCTGATGTGGCTTGGCTCTCCTACTTTCTACGTGTGCTTTTAATATGGCTTGGGCCAAGAGTCGAGTGTTTCCCACACAATTTCTAATATCGTAGGAACTGACCCATTTTGGCTCGAAGCAGCTTGGCACTCCTAATTTCTACGGATGATTGTAATGTGGCTTCGACCGAGAGTCAAAAGTTCCCCACATAGGTTTGACGCTAAAGGAACCCGATGTATTCTTGCTCGAAGTGGCTTGCTTCTCCTACTTTCTATGGGCGATGGTAATGTGACTTGGGCCAGGAGTCGAGAGTTCCCCATGCAGTTTCTAATACCGCGAAGGAACCCGATCCATTCTGGCCCGAAGCGACTTGGCTTTCCTACTTTCCACTGGTAATTGTTATGTGGCTTCGACCAAGAGTCGAGAGTTCCCTACGCAGTTTCTAATATTGAAAGAATTCGATGCATTCTAGCCCGAAGCAGCTTTGCTCCCCAACTTTCTATGGGCGATTATGGCTTCAGGCGAGAGTCGGGAGTTCCGCACGCATGTTCTAATATCGTTGCAACCCGATGCATTCTTGTCTGAAGCAAGTTGGCTCTCCTACTTTCTTAAGGCAATTTTATTGTGGCTTCAGCCGAGAGTCCAGAGTTCTCCACACAGTTTTAATAGAGAAGAAACCTAATGCATTCTAGCCCAAATCGACTTCGCTCCCCTTCTTTCTATGGGTGATTATAATGTAGATCCATGCATTTTTTAATACCGAACGAACCCGATGCATTCTGGCATGAAGTGACTTAGCTCTCCTACTTTCTACGAGAAATTTTGATGTGGCTTCGACCAAGAGTCAAGAGTTTCCCACGCAGTTTCTGATACCAAAGGAACCAGATGCATTCTTGTCCGAAGAGGCTTGGCTCTCCTACTTTATACGGGCGATGGAATTGTGACCTTTGCTTCGAGAATCGAGAGTTCCCCACGCAATTCTGATATCGAAGGAACTTGACGCATTATGGCTCGAGGCGGCTTGGCTCTCCTACTTTCTACGCGTGATTGTATTGTGGCTTCAGTTGAGAATCGACAGTTCCCAAGAAGATTCTGATACCAAAGGAACTTTACGCATTCTGGCCCGAAGCGGCTTGGCTGTCCTACTTTCTACGATTGATTGTATTGTGGCTTCAGTTGAGAATCGAGAGTTCCCAAAGCAAATTCAGATGTCGTACGAACTTGACGCATTCTGGCCTGAAGCGGCTTGGCTCTCCCACTTTCTATGTGCGATTGAAATGTGGCTTCGGCCAAGAGTCGAGAGTTCCCATGCAGTTTCTGATACCTAAAGAATACGATGCATTCTCGCCCGAAGCGGCTTGGCTCTCCTACTTTCTCCGGGCGATTGTTATGTTGCTTCGACCAAGAGCCAAGAGTTCCCCAAGCATTTTCTAATACCGAAGGAATCCGACATAATCAGGCCCGAAGCGTCTTGGCCCTCCTACTTACAATGGGCAATTATGGCTTCAGGAGACAGTCGAGAGTTTTCCACGCATGTTCTGTTGACGATGCAACCCTGACACCTTCTAGCTCGAAGCAACTTGGCACTCCTACTTTCTTAGGGCAATTGTATTGTGGCTTCAATCGAGAGTCAAGAATTCTCCACACAGGTTTTAATAGAGAAGGAACCTGACGCATTCCAGCCTCATTCGGATATCCCAAATCCATTGTCTCGGATAGAGAGAAGGTATTCTTGAGTCACTTTTGGAGAGAATTATTTCGCTTGGCAGGAACAAAGTTGAACCACAGTACAGCGTATCATCCACAAACGGATGGTCAAACAGAGGTTGTTAATCGTGGAGTAGAGACGTTCTTGGGTCGCTTTTGTGGGGAAAAGCCAAAAGAATGGGTTAAATGGATCCCTTGGGCGGAATACTGGTATAACACTACATATCAGCGTGCAATAGGAGTCACACTGTTTCAGGCTGTATACGGGCATTTGCCACCTCCTTTGGAATACTATGGGGAGAGGGACACTACTAACTCCACATTAGATGAACAGTTGAAGGAAAGAGATGTGGTGTTAGGAGCTCTACGGGAACATTTGAGAATTGCACATGACAAAATGAAGAAGTATGCAGATATGAAGAGAAGAGAAGTTCATTACCAAGTTGGGGATTTGGTATTGTTAAAGATAAGACCATATCGGCAAGTGACTGTTAGAAGAAAAAGAAATGAAAAGCTCTCTCCTAAATTCTTTGGACCACATAGTGATAGCTAAAATTGGTCAGGTAGCTTACAAGCTAGAACTACCAGGGAATTCTACCATACATCTAGTATTTCATGTATCTCAGCTAAAGAAAGTAATAGGAGAGCACGAGGAAGACAGGAATGATGTTCCATGTTTAACTGAAAATCATGAATGGAGAGATATCCCAGAAGAGGTTTATGGTTATTCGAAAAACAAAGCGGGAAGTTGGGATGTGTTGGTGCAGTGGAAGGGTCTTCCACAACACGAGGCTACTTGGGAGTTATATGAGGATTTGAAGCAGTGTTTTCCAGATTTTCACCTTAAGGAGAAGGTGAATTTGGAGAAGGAGAGTAATGATAGACCACCAATATTATATCAGTACAAGACGAGAGAAAATAAGAAATAACACGTGAGGGTGAGGCACGTGTTAGTGATGAGAAGGGTAGCAATATAAATAAGTCTGTTAAAGGGCGGGAGAGTCCGTTTTTGAGTGTTTTGGAATTCAGTATCTTTCTGTTATTCCTTGAGAGAGAGGGAAACAAAAATTTGTTTTTCTATTATTTCAATCAATAATGTCGAATTACTATTTTCATCTACGGGTTCCATCAAATACACAAATGTAAAACGCGAAAAAGGGGGACTACAACCAACAGTTGTAACTTCATGAATTTAATTCACTGGATACCTTGATATTACACCTCCTAAACCAGACGTAAGGCAAATTTAATTCACTGGATACCTTGATAATACTGTTGATTTCATGTGCTTTAGTCAGGTGAAAAGTTGGGAAAATGAGTGAGCTTGAACAAACAGTACAGCACATATGCTAATAGGAAAGCACTTCGAGTCCACCGTAAAATATGGTATAGAAAAAGAAACTTTACATAGTTAAACCTAAACTACACTAGTGTTTTATCCCATGTGAAAGAATTTGGAAAATGGACACCTCTCTATAATTTGGAGAAACAAGCTACAAGAAAAATACAAAATCTCTCAATACACCAAATTACAAAGAGAAACGTGGACACTTTATCTAAAAATGATATGGGACCTTCTCTAAGCAAGAAGAGATATTGTTGCATAAAATTGTAGCCAGTAAAAATATTAAGTATCAGTTCTGTTTAAGCTGGCTTCATGAGTGTAAGAAATTTGGAGCTCTGTAGACCCAGTAGAGCCAGTAGCAATAACTTTTGGAAGAACATCTGGATATTGATCAATGAATGACCATCTTTCCTATATTTGTTTCTTAAACGGTAAAATGTTACAACCTTCCATAAACGGATTGCGAGTCGAGAGTTTCCTATATAGGTTTTGATACCGAAGGAACCCGACGCATTATGGCCTAAAGCGGCTTGGCTCTCCTACTTTCTACGGGCGATTGTAATGTGGCTTCGACCAAGAGTCGAGAGTTCCCCATGCAGTTTTTGTACCGAAGGAACTTAATGAATTTTGGCCCAAAGCGGCTTGGCTCCACTATTTTCTACGGGGGATTATATTGGGGCTTCTGTCGAAAGTCGAGAGTTCCCACAAAAGTTTTGATACCGAAGGAACCTGACGCATTCTACCACGAAATGGCATGGCTCTCCTTTCTACGACTGATTGTATTCTGGATTCAGTTGAGAGTCGAGAGTTCGCAAAGCAGATTCTGATACCAAAGAAACTTGACGCATTGTAGCTCGAAGCAGCTTGGCTCTTCTACTTTCTACGTGCGATTATAATATGGCTCTGACCAAGAGTCGAGAGTTCCGCACGCATTTTTTGATATCGAAGGAACTAGACGCATTATGGCCCGAAACGGCATGGCTCTCTTACTTTCCACGAATGATTATGGCTTCATCGAGAGTCGAGAGTTTCCTATATAGGTTTCGATACCGAACGAACCCGACGCATTTTGGTCTGCAGCGACTTGGCTCTCTTACTTTCTACGAGTGATTGTATAGTGGCTTCAATTGAGAGTCGAGAGTTCCCAAAGCAGATTCTGATACTGAATGAACTTGACGCATTCTGGCCCAAATGACTTGGCTCTCCTACTTTCTACATGCGATTGTAACATGGCTCCGGCCAATAGTCGAGAGTTTCCGGATGTAGTTTTTGGTATCGAAGGAACCTGATGCATTCTTGCCCGAAGCGGCTTGGCTCTCTTAATTTCTACGGGATATTATACCATGGCTTTAGTCAAGAGTCGAGAGTTCCCACACCGTTCTGATATCGAAAGAACCCAACGCATTTTAGTCCACAGCGGCTTGGGTCTCTTACTTTCTGTGTGTGATTTTAATGCGGCTTGGCCCAAGGGCCGGGAGTTCCTCACGCATTTTCTTAAACCGAAGGACCTCGATGCATTCTGGCCCGAAGCGGCATGGCTCTCCTACTTAAGATGGACGATGATGGCTTCGGTGGGGAGTCGAGAGATTCCCATATAGGTTTTGATACCGAAGGAACCCGACGCATTCTGGCCTAAAGCAGCTTGGCTCTCCTACTTTCTACGGACGATTGTATTGTGGCTTCTGTCGAAAGTCAAGATTTTCCCACGCAGTTCTAAGTGGGATAAGTGGCTACATGAGATATAAACACCTAACCCACTAAGTTCTACTAATGATTAGTGGAATTTTAGGTGTTGAGATGTGGTGAACTAATTACATGCATTTTTGTATGTAACTAGGTTATTTAAAGGGATTATTTCAAATATTAGAAGACTTTTGTCAATTTTGATAATTTTTATTTTTAAAAAAATTATACTAAATTGATATTTCTCTCCCAGATTTCAA
Organism: Cucumis sativus; assembly: GCF_000004075.3. Taxonomy (NCBI): domain Eukaryota; kingdom Viridiplantae; phylum Streptophyta; class Magnoliopsida; order Cucurbitales; family Cucurbitaceae; genus Cucumis; species Cucumis sativus. Next base: position 116,414 of record NW_022279512.1, on the reverse strand, counting down.
ACCTAAGTTCTTCCTCCATTTTCCACCTCTCTAAAATTTCTTCACTTATCGGGTCCCTCCCACCACCCAGTTCTAAGTCTGAAGAATCGTAGGTAATCTCTAGTGGTGGTCTCGTATTCGTGTTCGTGAGGAGATATCAAGGAATCAAGAAGGTATGAAGGTATGTTCTCTTTTAACCCTAATTTCATTTAGTTAGGATTTTATATGTAAATATCTAAATTGTTTAGATGTAATTAGAGTAAATTTGATCTTGTTTTTTGCTGCATGTGTCTCATGTTCTATCAATATATATGTATAAAACCTAAATCCTTAATAGCGTCTTCGTCTTCGATCTTTCCTAGCCTCACATAGTGGCACGTCTACTTCATGCCTCTCCACCTTGCCCCCCTCCGCCAGCAGCCTCTCTTCCAGTCTCATTGTCTCTTCGCCATTACCAAAAAAGTTTGTCATCTTGCCTTAGTTTTTTGCAGTTTGCACTCATAGTCGCCTCCTCCAAACTTAGGTTACTCTTCTTTCTTTCTACCTTTTTCCTTTACTTGAATTATTATTTTGTTATTTCAAAAAAATTTGATTCATTTAGATCTTTATAATTAATTGTTTTTTGTGAGCTCTCTAAAATTATAAAAACATGGTTGGCACTTGGTAACTTTTTCACATTCTTGTTGGTTGAGAAAAGGAACATAAATTATATTTCATAATTATTAATTTCAATTTATACACTATATATCTTCATCCTTCTTTTTCTTTGATTCTCTACTCCTATTTCTCTATTTATAAAGAACTTCGATAAAAGTTGCCTTTCTACCTTTGCGTTGCTGATTTACAAATGATAAACATGTAGTACAAGTTTTTATATCGCTTGTCCAAGTGTAAGCAAAACGATAGGTTTTCTAAGTAAGCTAGTGTCAAACACAAAAAACTATCAAATCTTAGTTCTAAGATCTACTTCTCATTTAAGCGATATACAATTCTATATAGTATAAAGTAAATGTGTGTATGTGTATTAAAACTACTATTTATACTATTTACCAACCCCCATCTTTCCTTCCATCTCTCCCTTTTAACCTCCCCCCTGTAACTAACTGTTGTCCCCACTAAGGTGGTTTCCACTCCCTCCAATTCCATCACCTGTGCACGTGCAATTCCACTTGTCTTTCTTCTGCTATATTGTATTGCAATTGGTGGTCTATCATTACTCTCCCTCTCCAAAGACACCTTGTTCTCAAGGTGGGAAATGAGGAAGCTTTTGTGTAAAATCATCACAATTCTCCCATGTAGCCTCATGAGGTGGTATTCCTTTCCAACTAACAAGCACTTCCCACTTCTTTGTTGCTGGATTTTTAGGATAGCCAAAATTGTCTACTGGTAGTAACTCTTGAAATGTAGGAACATCATCAATTCCATATAGTTCGGTAAATGTCATTCCTCCCTCCATAGCTCGACATTTTGTCAAGAAACCGTAATCAGATGGTGTCCATGTCTCCATCATGTGTTACAGACTCACTCTAGTCTTTGTCAAACTCGGGTCACCCCTTATAACAACATTCTTTTCATTTTGTATGAAAGTTAAAGTGAGTTTCCGCCAATCCACTTCAGTTACCCCAACGTGTGCAGCCATTGCATTCCAAGGATGACATCACGATAGAACACTGATGTAGTGTTTCTATTATATTGACAATTCAAACACAACTTACAACATAAGCAAACCGTGAACCTCAGAAAATGAGTCACGTTACATATAATTCACAAACATCAAACAAAGAAAACCTCCTAATCCAAAATTCCAAACAACAAAATACTAATAAGCAAACCAGAATATAGAACACCAATCTTCTGCTTCCCCTGTCTTTCAAGGAGTATTGCAGACCTTTTCCTTCACTCCGCAAACTCACTTTAACAAAGAGGCAGCCACATTCTCAGGTACAGAAAATAAAGTAGGTAGTATGTAGGAAGGCTAACCAGAACTGAGTTGCATAAGGTTTGTCTTTCGCCTCTAGAGATGTTATATCTTTTCCACCTTTCAAGTTTCTTGTGAATTCGATCAATGACTGGTTGCCAAAAAGACTTTTATCGAGGGTAGCCTCTCAAAGGGAGACCTAAATATATAATCGGAAGCTGGAATAAAAAGAGAAGAGTATCATCGACAAATTGAAGCAAAGGGAGGTGGATCAAGTCTTTGCCAACAAAGAAACCTTCAAACTGGCTGTTAATATGAAGCTTGTTTATGATTTCTCCTAAAACCTCACTTACTAGGAGGAATAAAAAGGGGGAGAGGGGGTCCCCTTGACGGATACCTCTAGATGTTGTTATCCGACCTCTAGGCTTACCATTGATGAAGACTGAATACTTTGGATTTTTTAGGCAGCCCATTATCCATGATATCCATTTGGAACTAAACTTTTTCAAAGATAAATTTTTTTTCTAAAAAGTTCCAATTCACCCTATCAAAGGCTTTTTCCAAGTCAAGTTTTAAAATCCATCCTTTTTTCCGTTTTGCCCTATAATCTTCCACGGCCTCGTTAGCAATTAATATTGGGTTAAGAATTTGCCTACCTTCAATAAAGGCGCTTTGAGTGGGGCTTATAATTGCATCCATAACTTGTTTTAGACGTTCAGATAAAACCTTTGCAACAACCTTGTATGCTAACGTAGTAAGGCTGATTGGACGGAAATCCTTGACTAGAGTCACATTCTCTTTTTTCTGCACTAAACAAATGAAGTTTTCTTGGATGCAAGCATTTAATCTTCCATTTATGTGGAAATCATACATTAGTGATTTGAAGATATCCTTGAAAATAGACCATTGGGTGATTAGGAACTTCACTGTGAAGCCATCCAGGCCTGGAGCTTTATTGTTGCCAAGTGCCTTTAATGCCTTAAAGATCTCCTCCACTGAAAATTGGGTAACAAGAGCCTCATTCTGAATTGAGGAAACACAAGACCAATTACTGTTAATAGGGATGAATCTGTCCCCCGGAATTCTGGTATAAAGTGACTCAAAAAATTCCAGCACAAGCCTTTCAATGTCGCGGAATGAAGTCGAGACAACCCCATCATCATTTTTTAATTCAGTTATGAGGTTCCTTCTTTTTTTCGCATTTAAAAACCGGTGGAAGAAGCTCGTATTCTCATCACCCAAAGAAAGCCAATTGAGTTTACTCTTCTGAATAAAATTACGCTCTTCGTTTTGATAAATACTAAGTAATTCCGCTTGCAAAGCAGCTCTAGAATTCAACTCTTCTTGATTTAATCCAATCAACTCAGCCACAGAATCATATTTTTCTAATTTTGACATCAAGGATTTCTCTGTTTTTTTTTACCTTAGCTTGCGCAGCAATATTCCAAGCTTTTACTGCCAATTTAACTGATCTCAACTGCTCATGAAGAATGAAACCAACCCATCCCTGGAAGTTAGAGTTGCTCACTATTTCAACAATAATCTGATTAGAATCACTGGACACCAACCAGCTGTTACAAAACCGAAAAGGAGAGGGACCCCAAAGAAAAGAACTAGCCTCCAAGAATAAAGGAAAGTATCCGAGAAGATGCGTGCTTTTCGAGAAACCCGAGAATTTTCAAAACAAACATCCCACGTCTGATTTATGAAGAATCTGTCTAATAATGATCTTCAACGAGAATTACCGTCTCTAGACCAAGTGAACCTTCCATTTTGCAATGGAATTTCCATGAGAGAAACCATGTCAATAAACTTATTGAATAATGACATTCCTCTAGTACTTCTGCCAAAAGGAAATCTTTCCCGGGCCCAACGAGTGATATTAAAATCCCCACCTATGCACCAGGCCACGACCGAACAATCAGCCAAGGAAGACAATTCGGGCCAAACCAATTTCCTTTCTCTGCAACCACAAGGGCCATAGACATTTGTGATCCAACAAACCTTTTTGCACAAAGTGAGGCATTTGATTGACAAAGAGAGGCGTCTTTTAATGACCTCTGTTACAGATATTTTACTGCTATCCCACATGGTAAGAATTCCCCCAGAAGATCCAACAGAAGCCACATAATCCCAGCCAATATCCTTAGAACTCCACAATGATTTTATAAAAGCCGAGTTCAAGGTGTCCTTAGATTCTTGAATCATGACTACAATTGTTGATGAATTTTTTAAGTGCTGCACGTTTAGATGAGTTGTAATATGCATTATGCATATATGTGGTTCTGAGTTTGTATAAATATTATTTCTTATAGTGTATTTAGTTTCTTTAAAATATTAATAATAATAAATATAAAAAACAGTTTCTTTTACGAAATTTTATACACTGTCCAACTTTTTACTGAATCAAACTCCAAAAATATTGAATCCAAAAATAATTAAAGAAATTGTAATGTATAACCAAATAACTTGTATATTTTGTGAATACAACATAGTTCTGATTTTTTTTTTATCTTTCACTTTTTTTTTGTGGTGAAAAATTGTTTTATAAAGGATTAGGACTTTAGTGAAATAACTCTCAAATTCCCTAATGGATAGCCAGTTTTAATACTCCTAACGTATGCAACTTTAGTGGAATCTGGATGGATATTATTGGAATAACTCCTAACGTCAAATAAAAAGCCTACATCAGAAACTTCTTTTTAAAGGAACATGACTCTTTTAATGGATAAACAAGTCCTCTGGACGGGGTCCATATGAGAAAAGAATTCTAGAAAGTTTCTTATCAATGATCTTTGTCAATATTCTTCCTTTGCAAAATGAACCAAAAATCTTTGCAATATTCTTCGTACCTCCTACTCATCCTCTAGACTTGTTTATCCATTGAACAAAAACAAAGGCTCCATAAGATAGGGTATTTTTGGGATATTGCCTACAATCAAGCGAAAATCTTCTATATATTTTTTTGTGCCCAACTCTTCTATCTTAGATTTTTATCTTTCTATATATTCTCATTTACAAAGATCAAGCCTAGGTCTTGAACTTTTTCCATAAGAAGTGGAATCCTCTATTGAGGTGCTGAGAACGATAATGTACGAGTCAGTCCGTGAAAAACTCACAACTGCTACGTGGGCTTCTTCATCCTAATCGAATTTGCGGAAATTCCATCATCTATCCCATGAAAGGGAAATAGAATTGATTATGTATAATAATGAGTTACTTTGAAAGGAGTGCAAAAGAAAGGCAGAGGAGAAAAGGCGAGACCAAAAGCTTTACCGTCTTCTTTTGGAGCAGGAAGCCTCATTCCTTCTTATTTCCTTTTATTCATTCCCAGTTTCAGCTCTTCTTGCTAAGGATGGATCACTCTTTCATTCGTGAGGTAATTAGATAAGTGGCTTAAAAGGAGAAATAATAGTCGAAATACCGTAGGTATTAGCTCAAATTCAGAAATGCAAGGTTTTGACTCCCTCGCTCCTATGCCTTCCTATGCCTTTCATCCTAAAGTTTCTGAAACTTCCTTTTATTTCCAGGTAGACTTTTGAGAGCAGGAAGACAACTAATCATGCTGGTTGGAGTCTCCAACGAGTATCTGGATCTCCCCTCCTCCTCAAACCTTTTTTCTTAAATGCGCTTCTCACGCATATTGAATTGTGCCTCTTGGCACTACCCATAATGATCCTTCTCATTATTTAAGTGCATTTGAACTTCTAAGTCGATCTCTTGTGATAAATGGACATGATACCTTCTTACAGAAAGACAATTGTACCAGTTTGTAATTAGGTTCTGCGTTGAAGACCTTATTTGTAAAGCTCTCTAGAAAATAGATGAAAACGAAGTGAAAGAATTTCATTTTGATGCTTCACTCAATTTTTTGAGGTTGAAAAAGAACTGAAGGGGTACGATCGACCCACGGGGTGTGGCTCATGGTGGTTAAGCTAGTGGCTATCTCATTGCTTATGAGAATTTCACATTCATACTCTTCAGAAAGGTTTTCTCGTATTTGGCATCCAACCTGAATGACATCTAGAATGGTTAATAATTTCTTCATGCCTTGCTTAGCTTCTTCCTGATTCCCAAACTAACGACACAAAGGCAAGGAAAAGAGGTTCAAAGAATATTGATAGTCGCGGCAAAGGTTGAGGTCTCAAGAATCTTCCCCTAATCTCATCTACTCTATGGTTGTCCTATATTCATGTATATCAAGAAAAGCTAAAAGATAGACACCCATTCACTTGTCTTAGTGTACATAAAGTCAAATTATTCGATCTGACATTCTTCCATTTCCTAAAGTCCTAAAAACAAGGTGCGTGCAGACGCGAGGTTCTAATTGATCAGTAGTTGAAGGAGAGAAAGTAGCTTATTTCTAAGAAATTCTTATTACTATGGTATGATGAACAAGTAAGAAGGAGGGAAGGAAAAAGTCCCAACAAAAGGAACCTACGACAAGGAAGGAAAGCCTATTACCCACAAGAGTGCAGAATCAAGGAAAAGTTGCGGGTACGAGCTCTCTTTCATTCGTCGAACTCAAGCAATCTCCGTTTTACACCTCTACTAAACTGAATTAATTGGCTTTTCCAAACTAGTAAAAAGACTAGAAACCTTGGACCTATGGCTATCCAACCAGGTCTTTCCACATAAAGGGGAAAGAGGTAGAAAGGAATAGCGAAGATCAGTTAAAGATCAAGAGGCATCAAAATGAAATTCTCCTTATATCTTTTCTTTCGAGATGATTAACTTCCTTATTTTTATATCTTGAGTCTATCTTCTTCTTTCTTTATGTAAGACCCAAACTTTGGGTAGTGTAGTCTTTTTCAAAGAGTTTAAGAGGTTTGAAAGAAGGAAAGTTTTTGGTTCAATATCAAAGAATAGTACTTTTTAGGCGTATTGGGTTGACTTGGCAAAATGGTTTTAGAGGTTAGAAAGGGTTTTGAGTGTTTAAGGTTGGCAAGAAAGAAGGATTAAAGAGGTTAGGTGTTTTAGCTAACTTCAGAAAGGAGTTTCTCACAACTCGGAAAATTACACTCAATCTAGACTTGAAAATTCATAATTTGAGTCTAGTTTATTGAAGAAGGTTGCTGGGCGTTTTGGATATGAGAAAGTTGACGTTTGGACAAAAGAAGGCAAAAGGGTCAGTTTGCGAGTGAATCTGAGCAAGCTACACTCTTAGAACGCTACAGAACGCATCGTTTGGCGTTTTCTTCCCTCAAAATTTCAGGAAAAATTTTTTAGGGAAGAAAACACATTTAGAGAAACTTTGTAGAAGAAAGTTTTGTCAAAAGAGTTATGGATTTTAAGTTATAACTTTTCTAAGTTGGGTTATGTAGTTTGGGCGAGAAACTAGGTGAGATGACCTTGGAAGTTAACTATGCGTTTTGGACAACTATGTGGCATGATAAGGGCAAGCGGTTTAAGGTTTTAGTGAGGTGTAAAACCTTGTTAGCATGCATTTTAAGGTGTAAAGTAAGTAGGAGGTTCCTTAAGAAGGTTTAAGGTGAATTTAAGCAAGGATGAGGTGTCAACTTGTACTCATGCAATGAACTCTATAAATAGGCCAAATTTAGTATTAAGTTTCTCACAATCCACTCGAGTGTTTTGAGTGAAATTAGTCTTAAAAGTTTTCATTTTGAGTCTATTTTCTAAGTTGGGGTTTTTGATTTAATTTGAGTAACGGAGAGTTGCGTTTTGGCGGTAGAAAGCAAGAAAGGTCAGAATACAGGTGGTTCTGAACAATGTGAACTTCCAGAGGGCTGTAGAGTACATCCGTTGGAATCTGAAGTTGAAAATTTTAGGTATGAATAACAAGACGTTTTTCAACAACTTTGTAGAAGGATATATGTTTATTTGAGTTCTGGATTTTAAGTTCTAAAGCTCTTCCTAATTATGGTTGATTAATCATTGATGTCCTTAAAAGTAGAAACGTGACATATCATGTATGCCCTTAAGTATCTCAGGCTTGTGTAGGCCAAGTTCAAAAAAGAAAATCAATTATGTTTAATAAGGAAGAAATAAAATATAACTTGTACAAATATTCTGAAAATCAAATGAATAAATGGAGTAAACACAAACTACAATTATAAACATCCAGAAGGGTCAAATGTCTACGAATAGACTAATGAGATTCAAAAATACCAGTCATGCTTGCATAACTGACTGAAAAAAATGTAATGTTTCCAAAAGATGCCGCATATCTCAAGTCCATTATAAGAAAACCTAATGTTCTTCAGTTTGTAGTATCAACAATGCATGAGTAGTGTTAAACATGTTATTTCATTTAGTTTGCGAACTAGTATGACCTTCCTCTATTCTCATTCATTCATCATCGATCAAACAAAGTTAAAGAAATTTGATCACAAAAGCTCTTTCAAACAAAAAAATAAAAATAAAAACAAACAAATAATTCAAAAAAAATTAATTATACCAAACAAGGAATAATTAACTAAACAAAATGTAAGGGATGAATCTTAAGAAAACAAATTACTAAAACCATATCTGATACAAATTTAGGGGGTTTTTTTGTCTATCAAATAAACCAATAAAACAATGAACTTCAAGAATTAAAATTCACAAAAATAATTCAATAAAAAATGGCAAAAAACCTCAATATCACAAAATTAATAAGACGGAATAGATGCATTCTACAAACTTGTTTTATTGCATGCTCACCACCCCTTCCAAAATTTATTTGATAAAAATTTAGTAAACTTAAAACACAGACAATAACAAAATTGTTGCAAACCTGCATTTACTGGTCAATGTCTTTAAATAAGCATTCTCTGACGTCAATTCTTGATTTTTAACTTCATAAGCATCCACCTAACCATGAGACAATTATGAGAATATTTTATTTAACCACTAACAATCATGCTCATGCACAAACATTTAAAATAGAGGTTTTAACATACTATCCTTTTATAGAAATCGTTATCAGTTTTCTTGCCATTCCAAGTTCCACGTCGTCACCCCTCTTTCTGTTCATATCATACATTACAAAAGCCAGTAAATGAAAGGAATGATCCATTATGGGTAAAATATTGATAAATAACTAAAATATACTTGTAGCAAATTCATTATCTCCGTTCCTGATATAGATGCTTTCTTTTTCTCCATTAAGACTTGACTTGGTTTAGACATACAAAAACTCCTATATAACCTGAATCCAACTTGAGCCTAGAACCGAAAAATAACTAAAAGGTATCTCACACACAATTTGATGTACTCCTTTTCTTTCTTCTTCACCTCAGGTATTTGTTGAGTTCCTACTTGCTTTGCACACAAACAGAAAACAACATTAGTACTAAAATTATTACATAGAAACTAGTATCTATCTCACAGCATCCAACTACCATAACCTGATTGCCAATAACCCTTCTCTGGAGTTCAACATTTTCCTACTGTAGCTTGTCAATTTGAGCTTTAAAAGCAGCCTTACCTTTGGCTTCCTGTGGAAAAGAACTTCCTTGTTCAATGTTAAATAGAGAGAAATCATAGAATTTAGGCAAGTCTCGAGATTGTACTATTTGTGTAACTGTTGCAATCTCCATATCTTTAACTTGTACTACCGACTTTAGCCTCTCAACTTTGGTCTCCAACCTTGATATATCTTAATGTAGCCTGCCACAAGAAAATAAAGGTGACTGAATACAAGGAACCATGGTTGTGTGAAGGAATATTAAAAAGCTTTGCAACATTATTACCCTGAAATGAACTACATTTATTCCATATCTTAAACCAATCTCCCATAACAAGAAATGAACCAAAATTAGAAACAGGAGCTCTTTCAACACTACCGAAAGACATAATCTCACGAAGACACTTAGCTAAAACTTAACTATGCATGGATAACAGAGTAATTTTTCTTTCCATTCCAACAAATGCAAAATAAAACTCAAAACAATCTCACATAATACAAATAAAAAATTCTTCCATTATCTTCTTAAGAACACAAGCATCTCTAATCTCCACCATCGACAAAGACCCAAGACATTAAAATTAAGAACATATAGAATCAAAAGCAACACAAAAGACCAAAGAGAGAGAGAAAAAGATAGTTAAGATCAAAACCATAATGATAGAACAATCAACAACAAACTAATCTCATATCTCATCAAATTTTTCAAAAAAATAAATAAAAGAAAACAAGTAAGAATCAGACAAGCCAACATACCATGTCTATTTTTCCATTTGAATTTTTCCTACCTCTGTTAAGTTCCAAACATGTTTTCGAGTCATTGGAAATTACTTTTTATGTTACAAAATCACTTTTAAAAGTATACACACGAAAATCACTTTTAACAAAACATTTATTAATAAAAATCAATTTTGTTAACTAGTTTCTAAAAACACTCTCAAATATGCCTTCCATAACCTGGTTTAAGTTTTCAAGAAAAATGACTAATGGGCCAGGATACTCATGCCATGGAGTGGCAAAAAAGAGGTTGAGCTTTGTATTTTAAGTATCATGTTGATGAAGACATGTAAAAGGTCTTATGATACATATCAGTGGAGAAAACAAGTAATAATAGAGAAATATTTGAGTGTATCAAGAAAGCACCAATACATGTAAAAGGACTTTAGCCTCTCAACTTTGGTCTCCAACCTTGATATATCTTAATGTAGCCTGCCACAAGAAAATAAAGGTGACTGAATAAAGGGAACCATGGTTGTGTGAAGGAATATTAAAAAGCTTTGCAACATTATTACCCTGAAATGAACTACATTTATTCCATATCTTAAACCAATCTCCCATAACAAGAAATGAACCAAAATTAGAAACAGCAGCTCTTTCAACACTACCGAAAGACATAATCTCACGAAGACACTTAACAATATTACTTTTCTTAGGGCTTCTCTGCTAGGTAAATAAAGCATCTTCATATAAGTTTGAGTGTAAGTTTTTCTCAAGCAAAAACTTGACAGAAATGAAAATCACAATGCTCCATGCAAATCCAGTTCAATTATAGTTTCTTCACCTCTGCTTCCACAAGTCTCCAACATAAAACAGACCGTTGGAGAGAGAAAATTGAAATACAAAATGGAAAATCTAGGCACATTATAATTTTTAAAGAGATGACTAACCTTCTTGATGTTACGTTTTTCACCGTCAAATATGTCCCATTGTATATTTTGTGTAAATTCAGAATAAAGTCATACCACTTGAAATCCTAAAGAATTACTACCTGCAAAGAAAAGCATCACATAGTTAAGAAGACAAGGAAGGAAAAAGTGATCAAATAAAATCCCACAGAAACGAATTATACCTCTAGACTCCTGTTGGAAGGATCGGCATTTGGCACAATTTTCATACCACCGTCAAAGTATTTAGCATTTCCAATGCATAGAGCAGTTACTTGTGGATACAGCTCCCATTCACCGTCATCAACCTGTGAGTTATGGCATTCTACATAGATGAAATTAAATAAAGATGGTAAAAATGCAGTCACCGCCCCCTCCAAAATGGTCTACATTTTGAAACCACCTTGAGACGAATAGGATCGGTATTAGGGGTTATTTGGGTATTGAGGGCATAAATAGTTAGGGAGTGGGTTATATTTGGTTATAAATAGAGGGATAGGGGAATGGAGAAGAGAAGCAATATTTGGGTTTTAGGGCTTGAGATTGTGATCTCAAGAAGGGAGGATCCAAGTACCTCGAATAACTTGATTTATTGTTTAAATCTATTATCTTTTAGTTTAGGGATTGGAAAGAGAAGGATTGTGGAGTTTGTGATAATATTTTGGTACACTGGAGCTGGAAACAAAGAATATTAAAAAACACATACTGTTATACACAGTCTGATAATAATACGAATCACTAGCTTTTCTTCTTCTTTTTCTTTTTCTTCTCCTTTAATTTTTGTTATGGGTTTTGTATTGAGTTTTGTGTTTTAGATTGTGAAGTATGGGGTAGCTAAACTCTTAATCCTAGGGATAGATGAAGACAAAGTTTATGAATTACTCTTTGTAATGCATCTGATTATTTGCTCTTAATCTTTTCATGTTTTTATGTGAATAACGTTTATAATATCTTGATCACAGATTAATTGTTGATTGGCCATGAACCCTAATCTTTGCATGACTAGAGTAGTTATGAACATGGAAAGAGATAATTAAGGATCCCTGAGGAGGTTGTTGAAAGAAGTGGACCTAAAAACTTTTGTTTATTAATAAAAAGAAAAATGAACAGAGATTCATATTCATTAGGGGTCTTGATGTTTAATTTAATTTAAATTGTGTATGAATTTTTAATTACGAGAATTTTAATATGTTGCAAGAGCACTATAGCCAAGGTATAGAGTGAGAGGGATAAGGTTTATATGTCTTAGAGAATGGAAAGATGGAATTTGTGCTAAAATTATTAGTGTTCCAAATACAATTATGAATTGGGTATAGTTGCATTCCCCCTTCTCGATTGCATAGCACAAGAATTGCCGACATCTTCTTTTCTTTCAGCTCTGAGAAAATACAAGACACAAAGGTCTCAAAAACCAAGTTACAAAGGCAAAATTGAATTGTGTTCGAACATAATAGTCTTTCTCGAAAAAACACTAAAGCTTGCATTATGCTAAGATCCACTTAGAATACAGGGATATTTAATGGCTAGTTTTTAAAGAAATAACCTACTGCCTTTATTTCCAAACCTGGTTTTTCTAAAATGAAAAAGGAAAACTATATTGGGTGGCAAATTAGTTTAGGTATTTTGCAAAAATGTCTTTAAGGTTTGTGATTTTGAAAATATAGCAAAAATAATCAAATCCACGCTTTTATATGGGTGGGCTTGACTTTATTTGATCATTTTCACAAATAATAAAGTTATAACTTGTTTTACCATTTTTGCAAATGTCCCATGAAAAAAGTTAATGCTCAAGGATAGCATTTATTTGTGAATACTGGTTTTCAAGCATTGCAAACGGTGTGATTTGAGTTTTATAATTAACACTATTACTCAAACGAACCTATTTTGAAAGAAATTATAAATTATATTGTTCTAGGAAGCAATTCATCAGTAGAGACTAAAAGAATATAAAAAAAATATTTCTCTTATAGTGAAAATAAACTCTTTCATAACGACTTCGTTGAATGGTCTCACTATATTTCCAGGCAGCGACCGTTCTTGTTAAACACTTCAATTCAGCATGGTCTTTCCATAAGAAGATCAAGGAGACAACGGCAAAAATTACCTTTTTGACCACTGGTTAGATAAAGCACCAATTGGAGAAGTTTCTGAATGGTCTTGACCAACAAGCGAACAGTCTGGTAGGAAAATCTGGTACCATTAAGGATTAAACCAAATGCAAACGAAACCAAAAGTTTAAACATAAAAAACATCAATCCTAATAGAAGGATATACTTTTATCGCAGCCAGTCTTTCCAGGTGACTTCTGATCTTGAATCTTAAAAAGAAAGGAAAACAAAAGGATTTGAAGGAAAAAATAAAATAAAAATGGAATGAAGTAATGGAATTGTAGCTCAAACCAGATTTTACCTTAGTTGTCTGCTCCAACAAGTCCTCAATTGCGGAAGCGACATCAGGAACGTGTGAAGTTACTACAGAAGAATTTGATGTAGTTTGTTTTGTGGAATTCAAAATGCAGTCAGATTGAGTGGATCTGTTTCCAACAAAAGTGAATGCTTTTCTATGGCTTCGTCAAAGAACTTGCGCTTTTCTTCGTAGAACTTATTCGTTCAGCTGCTCCTATAAAGCTACTGTTAGTTCCAGCTGATTGGTCTCTCGGAATGGCAGAATGGATAGGAAACTGGGATATGCTTTCATTGGCTATCATTGGGGCAGCTTGAGTAGGAAATTGGCTGACAGTGCATAAGCCTGTCGCTCTGTCTTGAGCTTTAACTTCTTTTGGGCGATACAAATCAAGAGAGACAATCTTTCTCTGAAAGTTTTGTATTCAAACAAAATCATTCCATATCTAAGAGAAGAAATATCAACACAATGGGTCTAGAATTCTATCAGGATATGCATGTACGTGAACATATATAATTGAAAAGCAACAAAATCGCAAAGGTACCTGGCTGACACACTCATATATCCATTCAGCTGTAATGCATTGTTTCCCCCATTTACAAGCAGCCTCATACTTTGTCCCATAGGTGAACTTGCATATTAGATGGGTTACCTTCTTTGTCAGCTTCTCCACAAACTTGGCCCCAAGTACAAAACACAGATTTCTTAACAATACTCTGTCTTTGTCATCATATTGTGAAACACAAAACCGTATGTTTTCAAATCCAGGCAAAGGGACACAGCAAGGAAGAGGAGAATAGAAAATGTGCCCATTGGTATCCCACAAACATCCATCCTTCATAACGAGTTTATTTGAAATAGTCAGTAAACAAATAAAAACAAGATAAATATTCAATTCTCATTTCAAATATCAGTTAAACATAATTAGGCTACGAAATTAATAATAATATAAAATTAAAATTAAAAATCATCAGTAGTATCAAATTTCATCAATAATGGCAGTTTCTACGCCAGCTATCCATTCAAAATTGGCTTCAAAGCCGTAATTTAACGCATTTAACAGAAGTGTGCATCAATACTTTCTCAATTCCAGAGAAAAATATATAAGAAGCATCTATTTGTTTGGCACAGGGATGGAGTGCAAACCTTTGGAGTTCAAGGGACAGTCATAGAAAGACTTCTTCAAATGTTGAACTCCAATTAATTTTGTCAATAAAGAAACCTCTCACACAATGATAGCACTCATATTTCCAAAATGTAGACAGAGTGAAGAAAAAAGAGAACAACCAAATATGTTTTCCAAGATAGACCACCCTTTTCTTTTCGGACCAACCTTAATGGATAGTCTGAGAAGGTAAATTTATGTTACCACCTTCCCCTAAACATCAAAAGGTCAAAATGATAGAACTGATTGAATCTCCATTTTCCAATTTAATAGTATCCACCATTTATGCCAATTGTTCTATACAGATGCAGAGTTAGGGAAACAAGTAGCAGAGCAGAAGCAGAATGAGTCATCGACCAGCCGCATCTGGTGGCCCAAAGGGAAAAAATAAGGATGTGACCATTTGATTGTGTGATGCCAGTTGAGGACAAGATCACGGCATCACCTCATCAGACCAACAAAGCTGGGGTGGCAGAGACACTTGATGACTCAGTCACTATCACTCAGGACAAGAACAAGATCAACATCAACTCCAATAGCTACTTCTCCAAGAGGAATCTTAAATACTTGGCTAAGAAGAATTTCAAGAAACACAACATTAGAGATTGGCTTTGAGTTATTGCTTCAAACAAGGAGATGAATGTGTACGAATTGAGATACTTTAACATTGCCAAGAACAACGGGCGAGGGAGAAGACTGAGGTTCAAGTCCTATATTTTGGTACCGCCATTTGAGGTAGGATCAGTTGTAGCAGCCCTTTTCATCTAAAGGCTGTTTTAATTTATATTCCCATACCTTGTCTGCTTTTCCTATACATCAGCAAGAGTTCTCGAGTCCAACTCTAATTTACTTTTGATGATTTATTAACTATAAATCTTGCTCACATATTCCCCTTCTTTTGGTTGGTTTGAGGATACCTTTTTTTACACTGGGAGGACAGTTGTTGTAATCTTAGAAAACTGATGTGCGTTTGGTTTTGGAAAAAACAGTATCCATCCTTCATATTATAAGAGCGTGGCTCAACACAAAAACTAAAGTCCCTCAAAATTCAAAGCTCCAACCCAAACACAATCCAAACTTGCAGTGGCTAAATGAAACAAAATATGCTATTCAACCTTGTGTGGACTTTTATGTCCAAAAAGGGAAACACAAACAAAACCCAATAGTAGAGCTCTAAAACGGAAATCACAAATAAGACAATTAATTATCGCTTACCTCTAAACATGATCGAACCCGATGACTTGACACATAAGTACTATGAACGTCTGTACTCCTTGGTATCCCACCATGACATTCAACAGTGAAGTGCACTTTCTGCTTCATGTGATCTTCAACAACCTCGCCTCCCCCTTGATTTATCCATTCAACAATTTCAGCTCTCTAGTAGGAGAATTTCAAATATGATCTCAAAATATACATAAAAAATATTTGGGATTATGGAAGTGAAAAGTTGATGCATGTTTGTTAGTGTTCAAAAATAAAATGTAAAAAAAATTGGAAGGCATATTCCTCAAATGAAAAATGAAAATCGTAATTATTTCACATGCTAAATGACATTTGGCACTATCTTAAATTTTTTAGGAAAATTACTCCCCAAGTTTTGGTTTTGAAGAACATGTGTGTTTGGTTCTTGAGTTTTAAAAATGTACATTTTTAGTCTCCAGGTTTAGAAAAATAGACCCATTTTGGTCATGCACCTTTTTAGTCTCTAAGTTTATAAAAATTGGTTTAGAAAGTCCCCAATATAACTTTATACATTTTTAAGGTAGAATAACTTCTTCTAAAAAATTGGTTTTGAGAGTCTCCAGTATAACATTAAGCACTCAAGGATTAAAAGAGTACATTTTGAAAACTCAAGGACCAATAAACCTATTTCTATAAAATTGGGGACTAAAAAGGTAATTTTTCCATTTTTTTTATATCATTCTCTTAACAGGATCGGAGTGTTAAAGAAACGGTAGATCTAGAATCCTATCTGCACCATTGACTTGCTTTTAAAATCATGGAGTTGGAGCAGTAATGAACTACTCTTTACTCAAGTCAACTGATATTGAATACAGGGCTTCTACTTTGTTATTTTTTTAAAAAATGGATGCTATTTACCACAATAATACATCTAAAACCTAAAGTGCATAGTGTACATTAATCATGCTGTTTGAAATAAGAGGAAAGAATCTTTACAACATACCCGATCTTCTGGAAAGGAACTAGAAAAACAAAATATTTTCCCCTTAAAATACACATGATGACTTCCCATTTGAAACCATGAAATCATGCCCCATCTTTTCTCAACTCTTGTTTGTACCATTTGCTACACATTGTTGGCTTTTCTGGGATAATTTCATTTTCCTGTCTCCATTCACTTTTGTTTCACTTTTTTCTTCAATTCTTTCCACTGCTATTGACGTCTTTCCAATGCTAACATGAATATTTCCTTCTGACACATTTGATGGCACGATTGGATGAACATTTGGAACTTTATTTTGATCCATAACAATGGTGCTCATTGTAGTCCTAATGTAGTCATGATTCAAGAATCTAAGAAGGATACCTTGAACTCAATGCTAAGTTTGACTGCTCCCTTCGGAGTGACAAGTCTCGTTTTTCCCCTAGTGTGGAACGGGGAGGATTCCTCCTCTTTTCAAAGCCCTCATCAAACTCAATGCTATGTCTAGAACGCTAAGAGTAGGTGGTCTGCTTTTGGTTAGGCCAAAAGTGAAGTTTCCCTTCATTTTTTTATGGGATTTTTCTGATGTATAATGCATATGTTCTTTGTTTTTTTTAACTCTTAATTGTCTCGCTGTCTTAAGTTTTACATTTGCAAGTCTCTCTTTTCTTTCTTTGGTACGCACACAATAACCGATGGGGTAACCTTTCTATGGTTCTACACTTAGTTTCTAAGTTTGACTGCTCCCTTCGAAGTGACAACAAGATTTGTTAATGCCCACCCTTTCTAAAGGGATTTAGTTCATTGTGGCTAGACAAGAGGCTCCAAACTCATGTTTGACAAGACAAATTTGTTAAAACCATCTCAATTTCTAAAGAGTACCTCCTATCCTTTTTTAACTCTATCTAGGCTAGGTTTGGACTAAGCGCATCATAGGTAAGTCATGGCAAAGAAACAAAGGAAGACAAAGCTAGAAAAGTATCCATGCACTTATTTATTATATGCATGCAATCAAGCATTCACAACACACATACCATTTTCTCAATCATGCATTCCCATCTCCATAAGATATCGCTAAAAATGGGCTTAAACCAAAAAACACGGCAGCTTATTCTCAAATTTCAGCACATATACTCATCAACAATCAGAATTTTACATCACAAACCCAAGCTCAGTGATCAAGGGTTGCTAGTCATGCTTTTTATGCAAGATCTAAGTAATCTAAGAAGGTATAGTGCTCATTATTGTAAGGAAATTTTTTTTAGAAATTTTGAAATTTGGGCAAAATTTGAACCTCCAAGTTTAGACTAAACATGCAAGCAATTGCCCACCCCCACTTAAAAAATTGCAAACTTTTGAAAATCAAAATAAAGGGAGAAAAATAAGGGAGAACTTTGGACTCCCCTGGAAGGATCGACATCCTTGGCTTTGGTTTGAAGCTTGCATGGATAAACCTCTTCATTCCTTTTTCATTGATTATTCATCCTTGTTCCTGAAAATCAAAGAAAGTTCTCTCAATTTCATTTATTACTAAAATTAGGATAATTATATTAACTGTATTTTTAACAGTTTTGGTAGTTTATGTTTTGAGTGTATTTTCAATGGTATTTTTATATAAAGTACAAAGTTTATGGGTATTCTGTATAATTTAGCCTTGAAATTTCTCAAACATGCATCAAATCAAAATTTCAAAACCATCGGTATACTTATGGAACCTCTTTAACAAAAAAAAAAAAAAAAAATCAAACCCATGAAGTCTAACTAACCGAACACAATTAGATTTCTAGTAGCAGTAATTTACCACAGAAACATAAATTAATAGTTAGAAAATAATTGCATGGCATTTCTATAAATTTATCACATGATCTTTCTTCTTCCTTTTTTTCTTTCCTTTTTTTGATAGAACTCTAACTAAGTTAGTTAGGCTTCTACATGTAGCAGTTAATTAAAATAGAGACAGAAACTATAGATTAACAAACAATTGGAAGGCCTCTCGATCAATTTAATACACAATAAGTTCATACTTGTGTCGTTTTGGAAGTATGAAAAACGAAAAATCGCTATTTTCCCTAAACGAGAAACCTCTTCATTCCTTTTTCGTTGATTATTCATCCTTGTTCTTCAAACCTCAAGCCTTAAAATTGAGGCAGTAGAGGAAATTCTCTCAATTTACTTCAAAGGAAGGATCATGTTCTCTCCTACAAAGGGTGTGTTTCTAATTTTCATAACTTTATGACTTAATATGGCAATGTTGTATAATGCAAATCCATAATAGAAGAAACACCATTTGCAGCACAACCAAGAAAAATGAAGATTGAATATAATGTAATGCAATAAAATTAAAATACTAAAGAATCTTGTGGTCCCTTCCTTTTCTTCTTTGTTTTTGATAAAGTAACTGCATTTATCACACAAACAATTAGATAGAAGACTTAAAACCCTAATCTGCATCGGACCAGTGTTTTAAAAAGCGCCCTAAGGCGCGCGCCTAGGCGCGCCTAGGCTCAAGGCGCCCACTTGGGGCTTATTTGTGAGGAGGCGCAGCGAATTATAAAAAGCCCATATTAGGCGCGCGCCTCCCTTGAGGCGCGCCTAGGCGCAAGTCGAATTAGGCGTGGGCTTTTTTTTATAAGTTATGGGCTGGGCTTTAATTATAAAAAACTATTATTATTTAGGTTTTTTAAACCTATTACATAAACGTGAAGAAAGAACCCTTCTCCTTTCGCGCGTGAAGTTTCTTCAACACGACTCTTCATCTACTTCTTCAGTTCTTCGTCTTCCGTTCTGCTTCTACTTCAGTTCTTCGTCTTCGTCTTCCGTTTGCTTCCTTTTCCACCCTTCCGTTCCGGTCACCCTTCTTCTTCACACAAAACGAGTGCTGCGGCTGCCATTACTCTGTTTTTTGGTGCACACGACTCTTCATCTACTTCTTCAGTTCTTCGTCTTTCGTTCTGCTTCTACTTCAGTTCTTCGTCTTCGTCTTCCGTTTGCTTCCTTTTCCACCCTTCCGTTCCGGCCACCCTTCTTCTTCACACAAAACGAGTGCTGCGGCTGCCATTACTCTGTTTTTTGGTGCAAAAACAGAGGAAAAGAGAAGACAATAATATTCTGTGCTACAGTGCTTCAGTTTTCGCCTCCTCCATCTCAGCTTTATCACGGGTTAGTATCTCAATCGTTCAGTTAACATCTGCATTGCTTTCTCCTTCTTCTGTAACTCTTTGACAAGAACATCAAACTCCATTGTTTTCTGTTTTCATAGCATGGTATACCCATTGAGTTAGAAAAAACTCTCTAAAGTCTACATCTTCTTCTTCTTATACTTCTCAACTTCAACTTCCTTCGATAACCCATCAAACTCAACCTTCATCCCATCCATCTCACAACACACTCCCCTCCAATCCTCCATTTATAACAACTTCATCCCATCCATAGATAGCTTCTGTTTTTTTTTTTTTTAATAACAGCTGCTGTTTTAAATAGTTTCTGTTTTTTTTTTTATAACTTAGATCATAGATGGCTGATGAAAGTTCGAGAAAAGATCCGGCATGGAAATATGGTCAATTGCAAAATGACCAAAATATAAATACGTTTGTCTGTGGATTTTGTTCGAAAGTAACAAAAGGAGGGGTATATAGAATGAAACAACACCTCGTTGGTGGTTATAGAAATGTCACCGCCTGTACAAAATGTCCGGATCACGTGAAGGAAGAAATTAAAGAGTACATGTCCAAGAAAAAAGATATTAAAGAACAAAGAAATCTGATTGTGGACATTGATGTAGAAGATTATGATATTGAGGATGAAGATGAAGGGAGTGTTAGTGTAAACAACAAAGCAACACCAAGGGGCCCGAGCTTGAAGAAGCCAAGGCAAAAGGGTCCAATGGATGCATTTTTTACTCCTAACCCAGAAACTGTGGTTCAAAATAGAAAGGACAAAGGAAAACAAA
Organism: Cucumis sativus; assembly: GCF_000004075.3. Lineage (NCBI taxonomy): Eukaryota > Viridiplantae > Streptophyta > Magnoliopsida > Cucurbitales > Cucurbitaceae > Cucumis > Cucumis sativus. The sequence continues at coordinate 95,761 of NW_022279512.1, read as the reverse complement.
CTTCATTGAATGCGACATACAAGAAGGAAATGAGAGAGCACACCATCCAAAGAATTGCTCGATGGTTTTATGATGCAGGAGTGCCTTTGAATGCTTGCACATATGAAAGTTTTGCCCCTATGATTGAGTCAATTGGGCAATTCGGTCCTGGATTGAAACCACCATCTTATCATGAGTTAAGAGTTCCATGTTTGAAGAAGGAATTAGAAGCAACAAATGAGTTGATGAGTAACCATAAGGTAGAGTGGGCCAAGGTTGGATGCACTGTTATGGCTGATGGATGGACCGATAGAAGAAATAGGACATTAATTAACTTTTTAGTTAATAGTCCTAAAGGCACCATGTTTATTGAGTCCATCGATGCTTCATTTTATGTGAAAGATGGAAAGAAGATGTTCGAGTTACTTGATAATTTTGTAGACCAAATTGGAGAAGCGAATGTTGTACAAGTAGTTACTGATAGTGCCTCAGCAAATGTGATGGCAGGTAAGAATGTAGACTACCTACAAGTTATAACTTTAATTTATTAGATTTAGTTGAGTTCTACTTTAAATGTGTACTTATTTTCTTTGTTAATAGGGAGATTGTTAGAAGCAAAACGACCACAGTTAACATGGTCTCCGTGTGCCGCTCATTGCTTAGATTTGATGTTGGAGGATATATACAAGATCTCGAATATTCGCAAAGCATTGAAAAGAGGCATAGAGATCAGCAATTTCATATACGTTCGTCCTGGATTGTTAAACATGATGCGACGTTTTACTAACCAAAAGGAGTTAGTTAGACCAGCTAAGACTCGTTTTGCTACTGCTTGCATTACATTATCGAGTATACATCGTCAAAAGAATAATCTGAGGAAGATGTTTACTTCAGATGAATGGAAGGACAGCAAATGGAGTAAGGAGCAACAAGGGAAACGAGTAGTTCAGACTATTTTGTTGGCTAGTTTTTGGACTACAATTGTTTTCGCTCTTAAAGTATCTGGCCCACTAGTCCGAGTTCTTAGATTGGTTGATGGCGAGAAGAAGCCACCTATGGGATATATTTATGAGGCCATGGATAGAGCTAAGGAAGCTATTGCTAAATCCTTTAATAATAATGAAGAAAAATACAAGGACATTTTCACCATAATTGATAAAAGATGGGAGCTTCAGTTGCATCGTCCTCTGTATTAATATAATTAGATTATTCTTAGGAGATATTATTCTTAGGAGATATTATTCTTAGGAGATATTATTCTGGAGATATTATTTGATATTATTTCCTTAAGTGTATTTCTCTATGGTTATATATAGGCTTGTATCTCTATTAAGTAATTAATGAAATATAGATTTATTCCATAAAATCAACATGGTATCAGAGCTATAGGGTTTTAAGTCTCCTTGTATTCTAGCCGTCACATCCCTGCACGTCTGCCTCCGTTGATTCGTCGACGGAGGCAGAGCCATACCCATCAGTAATCAATACACATCATGTCTCCAAGTAATTCGCTCTGCCTCCTAGATCAAAATCCTCGTCTCTGATTCTGCTGCCGCCGCCACTACTCCTTCTGCCATCACTGCTCCTTCCATCCACCCAGTTCGTCGCACTCTCGACCCAGTTCGTCGCACTCTCGACCCATATCCGCTCTCCATTCGTCCTCACTTAGATCTACTTGTGCGCACATTGCAAGCACCGATTTGTTCGTGCATCTCTGTTCGTGTCTTCGACTTCCAGATCCGTGTTTTATTTCATCTTTCGCCTTCGAATCATACTGTTCAAGATCAGACCGACCTGCCGCCGCCGCCCTTTACTCGTACCAGACAATCTCTTTAGATTGAAGACTCCCGATCCTGAAGAGGGTGAATCTTTGTTCAGATCCATGATCCACCGCTCCGCTCCACTCACAGCCGACGACGCACAGGTTCGGCTTTGTCCGCTCTCCATTTGTGAAGCTCGCCGTCATGAAACGCATCTTCTCTTTTTGCGAAGAACGCCGCAAAGTTCTCTATCTACTCAACCTCTCAGTTCTCTTCAGTTTTCGTTCTGTTCATCCAGATTTCCTGTTCAGTTTGATTCTGACTTGCTTTAGTTTAGTTCGTTCAGTTCCATTCTGATGACGAAACGCTCCTGCCCAATTCAGACCACGTTTTCATCCTGATTTGATTCTACTTTGCTTCAGTTTTGCTCTTTCATTTTGCCCCGGAGTTCTTGTTTCGTTCTTCCTAGGTTCTGTTATAGATCTCTATACGAGGATCTATGTTTCTATCCCAGAAGTTCTTCGTTTCGCTCTTCGTGGGTTTGTTTTAGCCTAGAAGTTCTTTGTGTGTTTGTTCTTCGGGTTTTTTATTCTATTCTAGATATATTGTTTCTTTTCTTAGTTCTTAGCAAACTCAAGTTTGTGATTTCAACCTTGAGTTTGAGGGAGGGTATTAATATAATTAGATTATTCTTAGGAGATATTATTCTTAGGAGATATTATTCTTAGGAGATATTATTCTGGAGATATTATTTGATATTATTTCCTTAAGTGTATTTCTCTATGGTTATATATAGGCTTGTATCTCTATTAAGTAATTAATGAAATATAGATTTATTCCATAAAATCAACACTCTGCATGCAGCGGGGTATTATTTAAACCCGTCATTCTATTATTCGAATCCTAACATCCAGGAGGATGATGAAATAGTTAATGGACTCTACTCATGCATAACGAAAATGGTTGCTTCATTGGAAGTACAAGACAAAATACTTGCAGAACTAAGCAAGTATAAGAGGGCTGAAGCATTATTCGGACAACCTTTAGCAATCAGACAAAGGGACAAAATATCTCCAGGTAAATTTCAACTAAACGATTATTCAACGATACTAGCAACAAGCTCTTCTATTAATATATATATTTTTTTGTTTGTGCCTATAGTGGAATGGTGGGATAATTTTGGACAATCAACTCCAAACTTGCAAAAGTTTGCTGTGAGAATTTTAGGTCTTACTTGTAGCGCTTCTGGATGCGAGCGTAATTGGAGTGTGTTTGAACAGGTTACCTTTCCTCTCCTTAAATACATTGAGAATGATAATCAAAATTTGTTGATTCACTAACAATGAAACTTTCTAATTTTTCAGCTTCATAGCAAGAAACGAAATAGGCTTGCTCAAAGTCGTTTGAATGATCTAGTGTTCATCAAATACAACAGAGCACTAAAACGTCGATACAACCTACGAGATATTGTCGACCCCATCTCCTTGAAAGATATTGATGATAGTAATGAATGGTTGATTGGAAGATTGGATGACGATTCTGAGGAGGATGATGAGTTGGTATTTAATGATGATTCTTTAACGTGGGGTGATGTTTCTAGAGCTGTCGGAGCAAAAGAACCATCATTCTATTCTAGAGCTAGTACCTCTAGACCAAAGACTATTGTTTCATGTTCATCCTCGTCTACCACGCAACGGAAACAAGTAAATTTAGATGACTTCGATTTGGAAGAAGAAGATACTGATGGCTATAAGTCTAACGAAGGATTGAATGAAGACGAGGATCAATTTAGTGATGATGAGTTTGATCTTTAGGGATGAACTTTTATTTTGATTATTGACTTGTTGAATACTGGGTAGTTTTTTGTTGTGTTTTGTTGTTTAGGCTACTTATATTGGGTACCTATATTTTATACATTGTTGCTCTGCTATATGTGTGTATATATATTTTCTTCTCTTTTTATATATAGTGCGCCTTATGAAAAAAAGCTCGCGCTTTTTTTTGCGCCTTGCGCCTAGGCTCCAGAGGACTAATGCGCCTTAGTGCGCCTTGAGCCTTTAAAAACACTGCATCGGACTAAGTTGATATTTTTCCTCTTTCTTTGTAAGTTAAAAACCACATGAGTTTGACACTGATTACTACCACCACAAGTCATTTAACTTCTTCAACTGCCTCATACTTTTCACACGAAACTGCGTCATACAAATTAACCCATAACAAAGCTACCCAAATTCCAAACCCCATCCGATTGGTTTCTGAAATCAGTAACTCTCATGGAAGGAAAAACTTGGACAGACTGATGCATAAATTGAGAAATGAAAGTTTGAAAAAGATTCTTACATCTTTGTCTATTAGAAAAAAAATCGATTTCTTGCAGTAGAATCGTGGTTCCCTACCATTCTCAAAACAGCCTGAATAGCCATGTTAAGAACACCGAGCCCAACACTGAAGTTGAAAGAGGAGAAAAAACAGCATGTTGAAACAAATGAAGGTTAAACCAAAAGGATTGAACTATAGTTTCCAAAGTTTTCATTTCTCTTATATTCACGTAATAGTAATAGTAATAGCAATTCCTCTTTCAAACAACCACTTTTGTTTCAACAAAGAGAACAAGGCTTATGATCCCTAAATAGTTAGCAGTATTGCTATTTGGAGAAAATGTTAAAGTTAAACAGCTGACAATACCTTCCAGCCCCTACCACTACTATCTTTTGGTTAACAAAATCACTCAATAGCTGCCCTTGAGCTCTCACATTTCCCAATAGTCCAGCGAGAGCAACACCAGCAGTTCCCTTTATGAAATGAAATAAACGAAAATGAATGTCCTTTTAAGTAATTATCAACTGCATGAATACAACATGAACTACTCACTTGTATGTCATCGTTGAACATGCAGAACCTCTTACGATAACGTTGTAATGTTTCAAAAGCCCATTTCATTTGAAAATCCTCAAACTGGCATCATTCAAAATCAAATTGCGAGATTACGATACTGATTACTGGCAGTGAACACAGTTAAAAATTTGATATCTTAACCAATAAACCTGAACAATAGCTTTAGGCCAACATGTATGCACGACTTCCATAAATTCATCAACAATAGATAGATACTCTTCTCCCTCCAATCTAGGTATTCCTATTCCCTGAACGGTCACCGAGGCCAAGAATACGACTTCCATCTGTCAAGACAATCACGTCAACCTGTAGTTGGAAGAAGAAAATACAATGAACTTCAAATATGGTGTTGCTGGAAATTAAAAGGGATTTTCATTTTTATTTTGCTCAAAATCAATGCTCTTGAGCTTTTAATGTCCCGAGGAATGTGAAAGTTTCCCAATATATCGTGTATGGAATTTTAAACTTTTCAAAGAAAACAAGGGTGATCAACATACAAAAGCCTCCTGTGGATAGAAAATTAATCAAACGAAAATTCGATTGTTCTGTAGCAGTTTGACTTTGTTGTCAAGAAAATTAAGAGTGATAAGAAGGCGAAGGAGTGACTTTGAGTGGTGGCAATTAGACAGCCAAGCAACTACACTCAAAGTTGCAGGTCAAATAGGCAGCAGGAAGAAACAAAGAAGAAGAAGAAGAAGAAAAGTTTTCGATCTATCAAACGTGATCAACATACAATAGAAAGTCATTTAAATTATCCAAATATCTTTTGAAGTAATTTTAACAATTTCAAAATAACTCTTAATCATGCTCTAAATATGGAATGAATTATCTATTCAACTACAAATACAAAAGTTTTCCTAAATCACTCTAACTAATTATACAAATTCCACAACACATAGATCACACGCTTCCCAAGAACCCACAAAATTATTCAATGCGGCATTTCATCAAACAGTTGGTGGATGGGGACAACAAAAACAAGTGTTTAACAAAATTATCTTAGAAACAAACACATTAATATTACCTGAAGATGGAACTCCAATTGAACAGCCTTGAAAAAGTGATGGAAAAACAAACAGAACATAAAGATTGTGGGACTCCTCAACTCCAATAAATCCTGCAATGGAAAAATGGGTTAGAAGAAGGTGGAAAAGCATAGTAGAGGATGATGATAATGAAAATGGGTAGTAATGTTTTTCGGTAGCTATCTTTTCCTTCTCTTTTTTTTTTCATGTAGTTGATGGTTGTTCTTGATTGTCTTTATCTTTTTTTTTTTTTCTTTTTTGCTTTTGGGAAAAAACAGTTTGTTGAATAAGAGGTGATGATGCTGGTGAGGGAATTTATTAAAGTAATGAATACTTTTTGGAGGACTTAAACAAGTAAAAGGACGAAATGTATAATTAGTTAGAGGAGGACTTAAACAAGTAAAAGAACCAAATGAAGCAAGCTCAAGCAACAAATTTTCTGTTAAGTAAGCATAAATATTAACTAGAGACTTAAATAAAATATTTCACCACCACCACCACAACAACAACAAAAAACCCAAATATATCGCCATTGACAACAGAAACAGATCAATATAAGCACAACACATTACATGGAAAATATGGAGATAAACGACATGAAGGTTTCCCTTTCACTTACAAAGAGAATCATTAAGTAACTTCTCGTTGTTAGTACCAATATCTAGCATTACTGGAAGAATCTGTCAATTAAACAAGAGTAAACTTAATGAAATTCAAAAAGTGGGGTTAAGAAAAGTTGCTAAAAAAATGTCAACATTAAATGATATTAGTATTCTTAGATAATCTACAAATTTCATGAAGAAAAGACTGCAGACTTGAGAGTTACCCCCACAATCAGGAATACTTGCTGGAACGGGAAAAAGATATCGGCAAATTCTAAACACGGCACACTAAAACTCTCACTCTCCTGGTTCATGCCTAAAATCACATGTACATGTCAATGCTGATAGTGCCTCTTTCACTGAAACAAACCAAATTTCAGTACCAACTAAGATTCAGAAAATAAGGTATTTAAGATGCAGAAAATAAGGTATTTAAGATGCAGGAAATAAGGTAGTTAAAATGCAGGAAATAAGGTAGTTAAGATGCAGAAAGTAAGGAAACACCCCACATCACTACAGTGCATAACAAATCTATCACATAAGCACAAAGATAAATACCGAGTGTATTAGTTGAAACTTAGCAAAAACAAAAAGGACATAAGCTTATTCTCAAAATTCAGAATCTCACGTCACAAACCCGAGCTTAGTGCTCAAGGGTTGACAGTCATGCCTTTTATGCAAGATCTAAGAAGTTATGATGCTCGTTATTGTAATGAAAAACTTTTGAAAAATTTTGAAAAATTTTGAAATTTGGGCAAAATTTGAAATCCCCCAAGTTTAGACTAAACAAGCGAGCCTTCGCTTAAAAAATTTCTTGGAAGTAGCCCAACATGAGAAGATAAAACAATCTGAATGCAGGCAATCCTATAAACAATTAAAACAATAGCCACAACTGATTGAAATCAAGTTGGATAAACAACCATTGGATGAAGGGAGGGCGTTGAGCTTGTCTAAGAAAAACATACTCTTTGAGGGTTTATGCCAGCAGCAGCAACATACATATCCAGCTTTCCTGTAGGTATTCCTATACCCTGTAGGTTCTCACCTGCAATTTGATGTACTCCTTTTCTTTCTTCTTCATCTCATGTATTTGTTGAGTTCTTACTTGCTTTGCACACAAACAGAAAACAACATTAGTACTAAAATTATTACATAGAAACTAGTATCTATCTCACAGCATCCAACTACCATAACCTGATTGCCAATAACCCTTCTCTGGAGTTCAACATTTTCCTACTGTAGCTTGTCAATTTGAGCTTTAAAAGCAGCCTTACCTTTGGCTTCCTGTGGAAAAGAACTTCCTTGTTCAATGTTAAATAGAGAGAAATCATAGAATTTAGACAAGTCTCGAGATTGTACTATTCGTGTAACTGTTGCAATCTCCCTATCTTTAACTTGTACTACCGACTTTAGCCTCTCAACTTTGGTCTCCAACCTTGATATATCTTAATGTAGCCTGCCACAAGAAAATAAAGGTGACTGAATACACGGAACCATGGTTGTGTGAAGGAATATTAAAAAGCTTTGCAACATTATTACTCTGAAATGAACTACATTTATTCCATATCTTAAACCAATCTCCCATAACAAGAAATGAACCAAAATTAGAAATAGTAGCTCTTTCAACACTACCGAAAGACATAATCTCACGAAGACACTTGGCAATAAAATCGAATCTTTAACGCATCACCATTCTCATCAAATGTTAAACAAATCTCCTCTTAATTCCAATTATTTGATAAGCGAGAAACAAAATAGATCATTAAGTAACACAAATTCACGAAAAATCAAACATAATAGATCATTAAATTGAAATGTGACGGTAGACTTGACTAAGCCTGATCCTCTTAGCTCAGAAGACAAGGACGGGTCGTGTTATGAGAAATGTCAAGGTAGACTAAATCTCATGTAAGTCACTAGTCAAATAAACCAACAGCTAAAACAAAGCAAAACAATAACAAAAACCCACAAAGATGTTGTAACGACAGTAAGACGTATTGGTTATGATAAACATATACTACTATGAGTTAGGAAGATCATGGATCCAGCCAAAATTATAGATGAATCAGTGATAATCAAAAGTTGAAATCAGTGATATCGAATATTTCTTTAACCCAATATGTTTAAGGTTGCATTTTGTTGTTTCCACACACATCTTGTGACTATGATCAAAGCGTTGAAAGTGCAAGAATATAAGTTATAGAATAGATAGATTCAAATATATTAGCAATATTTTTTGCTGGGTACATCAGAGATTTAGAAGTAAGAAATTATATGAATGATAAATCAAAATAGTTCAGAGACATGGCACCTTTTCCTCACGTAGCTCCACTAAAACAAAGTGGTAAAGGGGAGAAAGCTAAAATGTGGCAAATGCCTTCTTCGCTAAAATGTGGCAAATGCCTTCTTCTTTCAAACATGAAGAGATTGATCACAAAGTCAAGTTGAAAGCTAAAAAAACTTAAGCCTCTATTTGGCAACAATTTTGTTTCACAAAATTATGCTTATGAAAATTACTTATGACTAAACTTCTTTGAACAATTGATAAAAATGTTCTTGAAAACTACTTTTTCTTTCCTAGTCTTTGAACAGAAGAAAACAAACAAAACTAAAAGCAAAATTATTAGAAAATGTGCCTAAATGGACAAATAGTTAGTAGGAAGAAGAGGATTACAATATATTAGGTTAAAATGTTGAACTATGATGCTAACTAGAAGAGAGCAGACCACCTAACACTGATCCAAACCACAAGGTATGAACCTTAAAATTGGTGAACGTGTATCCACTTTAAAGGTTTAAGTAATGACTTCACTCTCATTATCGATTGATGTCATTGGATTGATTTTTCTCCCAAGTCCCTTGGGTTTTCTGGAGTTCCCCACCCTTGCTTTTCATCTAATCTTAGTGAAGAGTTCTCTTTTGGCTCATCTGAAACAAATGCCACCATCGTACTTTCAAAGATAAGGAATCCGACTTCACTCACTTTTCGATCATCTTTTGTATACAACCTTCACTTGGTGTAAATTCACCCCACACTTTCATTATTACAATCTTACTTCTCTTATATCACAATGGAATAATCTTTGTAATCTCTCGCAGCATATGTGCTCTTTTGTAATTTCATCCCATCAATGAAATTATTTATATGTTTCTGATAAAAGAAATGTCTCCTCAAAAAGAATAATAATAACAATAATGTTTGATCAAAGAATCCTTTGGACAAGTCTTGGCACATTGGGAAATCAAGCCCTTGGCATTAAACGCCGAGATCATGATATGGGAATTCCAAAATGTACAAAAATACAAATATTGCTCATGCTCATGAGATTGAATAAGCAACTTATACTCTCTGACTGCAGAAATCCTTAACTCTTAAAAGAAAACAGGAGGCATTGGAAGATGAGTATTTATTACCACTTCCAAATTCCAGTGTAGTGCTCATATACTGTTAACAGCGGTGCCTAAATCCTTGGGGTATTCGGTAGACCGTCATCGGATGAGATTGTAATGTAATGTAATCAATAACCAATGGTTGGATTCAGCGTTTTAGAGCCGATTTGTAATTAAACTCATACATTTCAGCTCTCCAAAGAGATTCTTTGAATTCAACATAACATTTCTAGTTTCAATTACTAACCTATTGGTGGAGAGCAAGTGCCATAGGTTAAGAGTTAGTATTCCAATCCTGACTACTCCTGACATTACCACGAAGTGTAGACTACATACCTGTAACTCATTATTACTTATCGCACCCGGCAGCCCAAAATCTAAACTCTGTAAGCTTTATCTCATCTAACAATGCCACCCAAAAATCATGCACCAAAATCAACCAGAAATAGAGGTTCAAAATATAATGGAACGGCAGATAAAAACAATACAATAGTAAAAACCACGCACCTTTTACAAACTCTTCCCAAAGAGACAGGCTCAGTTAATCATCTTCGTCGCTCTCGTCACTGAAATAACTTGCTTTCTTCTCTTTTTTCTTCTCTACAATGTTCTCACCGCCAGTCAGGAGTCTCTGGTCTGCATCTCCGTCCACCACCGAGGCCCAATTGTCATCCTCAAACCCTTCTCCAACATCCGATCCCCAATCCTCCTCGTGCCTAGCACCAACTCCACCCCTTCTTACCCGCTTCGGTTCTGGTCGCTCCCTTGGCCCCAATTGATTTTTAGGGCATTCATAAGACAAATGCCCATCAATTGCGCCGCACTCGTAGCACCTACTCTTATCCTTATAAACCCTCTTCCTTATAAACTCAGCCGCACGACCATTATCAGTCGCTATAGCAGCCTTAAGAACACGGCCATTCAAAATCTTCCCGTGCATCTGTTTCGCGGCCTTCACCGCGTCGTCCTGAGAAATAAACTGGACGAAGGCAACGCCGCGAGACTTGCGAGTCTGTCGATCTTTCAACACCGTAACACGAGCGATCTTACCAAAGTTGGAGAAGAGAGTGTGGAGGTCGGAATTAGTGAGTGAATAGTCGAAATTGGAAACATAGAGAGTAGACTTCGAAGGAACCAAACCTCCAGAACCACCGCCAGACTTAGTGGAAGAGTGTGAGTGTGAGTGCGATTGCGATGAGAAGTGCGATTGCGATGAGAAGTGCGACTGTGAAGACGACGGCAGCGACGGGTCAGAAGAGGGGGCGGAGGGATACCGGTAATAGAAGGTTTCGTCCTCGTCGCTGTCGCTAGTAGGGCTATTGGTTTTCTTTTCCTTGGGCGCCATTTTTTCACCCGAGTGCTGTAAACAAAACCTATAGAATGAAAATATAGACTTAAGGTTTAGGAAATCGACCAAATCTAGGAACGAGACAATTACTATGAGCGGTTTGTTTTATTTAATATTAAATAATAAATAGATTTGGTTAATTTCGATTGTTTGAATTGATTTTTTTAAAGTCAATGCTCACTCCTAAGTTTCACTAACTTTTTGCAATATCACTCTCTATAAATAAATTGTTTCTTCATCTTTAGAGAGACATCATATTCATATAAACAAATTCTTTTAGGAGAAGTTTGGTGCATAGTATTATAGTTTAAGTTGTTATAGTCGTGTTTAGGGTACATAATATTATATTATTATATTAGTTATTATAATTTGTGTTTATGTGTAAATTATTATAGTACGAGTTATTATAATATGTGTTTGAGTATAAATTATTATAATCCGACAAAATTGAGAATCAAAGTGACCATTCTTATTTTGAAAAAGAAAAAAAATCCAAAAGAAGTCAAAAGGAATAGAGAAAATTGTTCAGTCAAATGTTAGTTTACTTTTATTACAAAAAAATTATTTATCTTTTGGGTTTAGGCTAATCTTCAATGATCATGGTCGGCCAATCTCCCACCATCATCTCTAGTGACTCCATCGACGAACTTCCGATAATCAACTTCGACGACCGTTGTCATCGATTAGTCTTGAAGATTTTTTATAAAAATATTTTTTAGTATATATAACAAACAAAAGAAATTTGTACGTATAAATATTTTTTAAAATATATATTTTAAAACACGATTGTGTTTTTATTTTAAGAAGTTTTTAGAAAAAATGTTAAACAAAAATGAGTTTTTTTAGGTTATTCAAGAAAATACTTTTAGTTTAGTTATAATAATATTTTATAAAATGCACTTTTTCATACTTTTTTTTCTTTGTAATATTCTCCTAAAGATAATGTTTGACCAATCCATGATTTGATTTGGACTATTATTCGATAGTAAACAATGTTGGTATGTTGCTTTTTATTTTATGTTCATGTGTTGTTTGAGTTCGGTTTAAATTTTGTGATTATGGTCACTACGTTTGTATTGTTGCATTATATATTTAAACTTGGTTAACCATATTCTCACTGTTCACACGAGATTTCGAATAAATGTATTTCGTGGAATTGAACTTTATATATTGATGAATATTGTGCATACAACCTCTAGTATTTACTCCTTTGATGCTTTCTCTCGAATACAAGTTAAAACTTATAACTTTTTGATCTTCGATCTTTAGGATATTGTAGTTGCAAGTTGATTTGAACTTCGATCTTATGGAATCCAAGGAAAGTTTAATCTTCCAACTTTCAGAAGTTGTTGATCTCCAGGTTGATATGAACTTTGACGTCTTGAGAGCTTGTAGAAGTTTGAATCTTCAATTCTTCAGTACTTCAGAGGTTCAATTCTTTATTCAACCAAAGACCCCTTTTAAAATGAATGGCAATGGTCTCTATTTATAGAGAAATTTCATGGGCTTTAGGTGAACTTGGGCTCATTTGCTTGCTAGACTTGGACTTGGGCCCATTTGATTGTTGGGCTTGGACTTGAGCCCATTTGTGAGTTGAGTTTGAACTTGGGCCCATCTGCTTATTCGACTTGGGCTTGAGCCCATTTTTTCTGTTGGATATGAATTGAGTTGGGTTGAGTAAACTTAATTATCCAAACTCAAACAAAAGTATAATCATCATCATATTTATTGTGATGATGTGGCGTAATTTAATTGGTCAAAATTTCTTGCTCAACAAATGTCTCCTTTTAGAGATTTGTGCACGTTTATATGATGGGTGAATCTTGAAAACGATAAGCTGAAATAAGTGAATTTGTTCTTGGATTTGGTTCTAGTTAATATGTCAATTTAATCATACTATGCATTTGGACATAAGTGTGATTAAAATGTTATACGAAGTTTGGTCAATTTATATGGTGGAGCACACCAAGCTTGATCGAAGACAAAAATGGAGATGGAGATCCGATCGGCTGTAACACATCGAAGACGAAAATAGAGATGGAGATCCGATCGGTTGCGACACATCGAAGACGAAAATGGAGATGGAGATCTGATCGACTGCAACACACCGAAGACAAAAATGTAAATATAGATCCAATCGACTGCGGCACATCAAAGACAGAAATGGAGATGGAGATTCGACCGACGGCAGCACATGAAAGACCGAGATGGAGATGAAGATCCACATATCGAAGATGGAGATGGAGATCCGATCGGCTGCAACACATCGAAGATGGAGATCCAATTGACTGCGACACATCGAAGACGAAAATGGAGATGGAGATTCGACCAACTGGAGCACATGGAAGACGAAGATGGAGATGAAGATTCGTACATCGAAGATGGAGATGGAGATTTTGATGACTGCGACACGTCGAAGATGCAGATGGTGACGACTGCGGCACATCAAAGATGATGACGACCGCATCGAAGATGCAGATGATGATGGCTGCGACACATCAGAGATGCAGATGATGATGACTGTAACACATGGAGATGGAGATTCTGATGGCTGCGACACATCGAAAATGTAGATGGTGACGGCTGCGACACATCGAAGATAATGACGGCCACATCGAAGATGCAGATGATGACAACTGCAACACATCAAAGATGCAGATGGTGATGACTGCAATACATGGAGATGAAGATTCTAACGGCTGCGACACGTCGAAGATTCTGATGGTGACAGCCACATCGAAGATACAGATGATGACGCCTGCAACACATTGAAGATGCAGATGATGACGGTTGCAACACATCAGAGATGCAGATGATGATGACTGCAACACATGCAGATGGAGATTCTGACGATTGCGACACGTCGAAGATGCAGATGGTAATGGTTGCGACACGTCGAAGATGCAGATGGTGACAACAGCGACATATCGAAGATGCAGATGATGTCGGCAGTGACACATCAGAGATGTAGATGATGACGGTTGCAACACATCGAGGATGCAGATGATAACGACTGCAACACCTAGGAGATGAAAATGATGATCTTCTCGTCTGCAACACGTGGAAGAAGATGATGATGAATCCTTTTGGCTACAGCACGTGGGAGAAGATGAAGATGAAGATGAATCCTTTTGACTATAACACGTGGGAGAAGATGAAAATGAATCCTCTCGGTTGTAATACGTGGGAGAAGAGGAATCCTCTCGGCTGCAACACATGGAAAAGATGAAGATGAATCCTCTCGGCTGCAACACATGGAGAAGATGAAGATAAATCCTTCCGACTGCAACACATGGAGAAGGTGAAGATGAATCCTCTCGGCTGCAACACATGGAGAAGGTGAAGATAAAGATCCTTTCAGCTGCAACACTTGAGAGAAGATGAAGATGAATATCTTTTCAGCTGCAACACTTGCGAGAAAAGGTAGAGCTCGCTACTTTGACTTTGCCCCATTTGTCCCATTTCTTTTCTGTTGTAACTGTTCATGAATTTCATTTTCTATTGAGATTACATCATCACGATGAAGCATAATTTTTTTTTTCGTGCGACTGAACTTAAAGTAATCTTTAAGCTGCCTACGTATCCTTTTTATAACACAGAGATCAAGTCATAACGTAGTTCAATTGAGTTGTTTTTTTTTTTTTTTTTTTGTTATTCACCTTTTAAGCTCTTGTGGACTAAGAGCATCATGCAATTTAGGCTCTTGCGATAAGGAGCTTTACACATTTAACAAATATTTTCGTAAAAAATTTGTTCACCTTCTTCATTTGTAGAATTGGTGAATATAATAATTTTTGGCTTCACGATCAAGGGACCTTCTGTGTTTATGTCAACAAATAACTTCCTCTTCATGCGTGATGAGACACAACTGCGTATCTTCTCGCCATTATTTTCTTCATGAAGTGATTTTACCTTCAAAGTTTTCATCTCTTTTTCATGTTGATCACTTGTCATTTTAGTCTATCAAAAACAGATGTTGAAGGTTGATATTTCTTTGATGTGGAGATACTTAGCCTTTTGAAAGCTAAAGTTTGAGTGGAAGTAGATGTTAAACATTGGTTTTCTTCTTCTTTCATGGTCATACTCAATCTTTGAAAAATTGAAGATTGAGTAATTGAAGGCTTGATACGATCAAAGACAAAAGTCCTTTGCTTAATTTCATTTGAATTGTCGATTTCTTCAGAAGATGCATAATTGTTGTCGACTTCTGTTATACTGACAACATGACATGCAAGGACTTCTAATACTTTCTTTGGATGATCATCAAGGAAGCTTCTTGGGAGAAATTCTTTCAAAGTTATCGACCGTCGATGTCGGATGAAGTCCTCGTCTTTTCCTTTGATAGGCTTAGACTTCCACATCTTATTTCTTTTCTCATTTTTACGAGAGTTGCTTCCTTTTCCATGCTTCTGATGGAAGTGCGACTTCGTTTGTACGAAAATTGATTGTCTCCCCTTTTTACGAGTCATGACTATCCATCCTTCGCAATCATCTTCAATAGGCTTTTCTTTGTTTTGAGATTTCTTTGTCACGATCCTTTGTTGGAATCGAACATGTACAGGTTCAAAAGTCCCAAACTGGACCAAGTTTTTCCATTAATCATAAAGGTGTGTTGATGGCGGAACACTTGAAGTCATCTCAATTGCAACATGATTTGTCTGAGCTACTTCATCCATATCTAACTCGATCTTCTTTTCACGAGCCAACTTTATAATCAGCTCCTTCAACACGAAACACTTTCCAACAGGATGACTAATGACCCGATGGTACTTGCAGTAGTTAGGATCATCTACTTTCTCTGCTTGTTTCGGTCGTTTGCATTCTGGCAGTTGAATAAGTTGCTTCTCTAACAGCTGCTCTAACATGTCTGCAACATCAGAGTCAGGAAATGGATAAAAATTTTCTTGTCTTTCTTTAAGGGCGTCGCTTTTCCTCTCTATCATGCTTTCCTTCAAATTTTGTTTCTTTTCTTTTAGAGAAAGATTTCAAAGGGGTTGCATGAACAACCATAGACTCATTTATGACACTATCTGTAATCTTTTTAGTGTCATCAATTTAATTCTTGTCACTCCTCATTTTTTGAACCAAAAAATCTTTTGCTCCTCTACGAGTGATACTTAGTTCCATATCATGGGCACGAGTCGCCAACTCTTCAAACGTGCGTGGTTTTATCCCCTGCAAAATATAGAGAAGTTCCCAATGCATGCCTTGGGTGCACATCTCGACTACAGACATTTCTATGAGCTTGTCTTTGCAATCCAGGCTTAGAGCTCTCCATCGGTTTATGTAGTTGATGACTGGCTCCCTCTTTCGCTATTTGCTATTTGTCAACTCCATCATGCTGACGATACGCTGGGTGCTGTAAAAGCGATTGAGAAAGTCCCCCTCAAGTTACTCCCAACTATCAATGGATTCATGTTCCAGGTCGATGTACCATTTGAAGGCGTTTCCTTTCAGAGTTCGAACGAACTGCTTTATCAACAAATCTCCTCTCGTACTAGGAGTTTCACATGTTTCAATGAAGTGAGCAACGTGTTGTCTTGGGTTACCCTTTCCATCAAACTGTTGGAACTTGGGTGGTTGGTATCCATTCGGCATTATGAGATTGTCGATCCTCTTCGTATATGGTTTGGAATATAGAGAGAGAGTTTGAGCAAGTCCATCATATTGAGTTTTGATGGAGTTTGCAATCATCTCCTGCAATTGCTGAATAGATATTGATGCAATTGAGGTTGAATTTTGTGGTTGACTTTCTTGCATAATTGTCTTCCTTTTGTCAGTATTTTTGATAGTATGTGTAGGACTTGATTCAGCATCATGACGTTCGATGTGATTCTTGAGAGATGCAATCTCATTATCCTTTTCTTCAACGACCTTCATGAGCCTGTTGATCTTCTTTTTAAGCTCAGTCATTATGTCTTCACTTGTATCCACGTCAGTCACCATAATCGACATGATATTTGGATGAGGCATCTTCTCATTCGAGCGTTCACAGGAGGAAATTTGTTCGTCAATCACAGGATTTTCTTCGACTATAATTCCACCTTTTGGTGGCTTGGACAGTTGCTCCCAAATGTTCTTTGCGGCCTCAAAGGATGACATTTCCTCAGATGATTGAGTCTCCCTTGAGCGGCTGTGAGTATTTGGCTGCTTGCCGATGTCATTTGTTCGTCAATCGACATGATTTCTTTAGATGTTCTTTAAAAGAGAAAGAGATGAAAGGTAGAGATTGTCTCACTGGACGTGTCAAACTGTTCACACGAGATTTTGAAGAAATGTATTTCGTGGAGTTGAACTTTATATATTAAAGAATATTGTGAATACAACCTCTAGTATTTACTCTTTTGATGTTTTTTCTCGAATATAAGTTAAAACTTAGAACTTTTTGATTTTCGATCTTCAGGATGTTGTAGTTGCACGTTGATTTGAACTTCGATCTTCTGGAATCCAAGAAAAGTTTAATTTTCCAAGTCTTCAATCTTTCAGAAGTTGTTGATCTCGAAGTTGATACAAACTTGCACGTCTTGAGAGCTTGTAGAAGTTTGAATCTTCAATTCTTCAGAGCTTCAATTCTTCTTTCAACCAAAGACCCCTTTTAAAATGAATGACAGTGGTCTCTATTTATAGACATTTCATGGGCTTTAGGTGAAATTGGGGTCATTTGCTTATTGGGCTTGGATTTGAGCCCATTTGCGAGATGAGTTTGGACTTGGGCCCATTTGATTCTTGGACTTGGGCTTGAGCCCATTTGTTTTGTTGGATCTGAATTGGGTTGGGTTGAGTAACTTAATTATCCAAACTCAAACAAAAGTATAATCATCATTATTTACTGTGATGATGTGACGTAATTTAATTGGTCAAAATTTCTTGCTCAACACTCACATTTTTGTATTGTTTTCCATTCTAAAATAATTCATCTATGATTTATAGAGATTTATCTCTTACATAATTTAAAGCATAGTATTAGAATAATGTTGAAAATCATTTTATCTATTTGTTAAACTTGTTAATAATCCTATATGAAATTTTCAAAAAATTGATATTTTATATATTGAATATATGTAAAAAAGAATAGAAAAAAACTGTTGTTCGCACGAGATTTCCGGAGAAATTTAATTCGTGGACTTGAACTTGGGTTGATGTTGTATTTTTGTTGATTTGATGCGATGCGGTTCAATCTCTAGAATTTGATCCTCTGATTCTCTCTCAACTGTATGTCTACGCTTGATTTGGAGGAAGCGGAGCACGTGATGTTCTTGAAGTTTGTTGAACGTCTACGCTTGATTTGGAGAAGCGGAGCACGTGATGTTCTTGAAGTTTGTTGAACGTCTACGCTTGATTTGGAGAAGCGGAGCACGTGATGTTCTTGAAGTTTGTTGAACGTCTACGCTTGATTTGGAGAAGCGGAGCACGTGATGTTCTTCAAGTTGGTTGAATGCTTACGCTTGATTTGAGGAAGCGGAGCACGTGATGTTCTTGAAGTTGGAGTCTTGGAAGAAAGTTTGTATCTTCAAAACAGCTTCAATCTTCGAGGGTGGTCAACTTCAGAAGTTAGGGAGTCTTCTAGCTTTTGGAAGAATTCTCTCTGGATCTTCTAGAGTCAAAATTTTCCAACCCCTGCAAATGAGGAGAATTCCTCTATTTATAGAGTTCACTGGTGGGCTTTATGGGTTTGAATTTGGTTGGTCCATGGACCAGACCCATGGGCTCAACCATATGGACTTAGGTTATATTTAGTCTTTGGGCTCAATTAAGCTTATTTTTTTTGGCTTAATTGAACTAAAATGATTAACTTAATCCAACGATTAATATGAAAACATGTGGCATTATTAGAATGACCGATTTATTTATTTTAACTCTTTAATTTGGGGCATGTGTCAATTTTAATTAGTCCCAAATTTAATTATTTGTACTTTTCATCATTAACTTAATAAATGATGTGGCAACTTGTGATTGGTCTCAAAATTTCTTATTCAACAAATGCCCCCTTTTCGAGATTTATGCACGTATATGGGTGAATGAATCTCGGAAAAGATAAATTTGAAGTCAAAGTACGAGCCTTTCTTTTTTTACTCAATTCAGCATATCAAATTAATCAAACTATGAATTTAGTACGTGAGTTTGATTTAAATTTAAAATAAGGGTTGGAATATGGCCAAACCTTAAAAAAAATTCAAAGTTTTATTTCCCACTTAATTTTATTTGAGGGGAAAAAAAAAAAAAAATTAATATGATGATGATTTTTTTTTAAAGTAAAATTTGGAATATAACCAAAATTTTAATTTTGAAATAAGGATAAGGTTTCTACCGTACCTTAATTTGTCTTGGGGATGCATAAGAATTTGGAATGACCAATTTTAATTTGAGATAAAAAAATCAGGTCCTCAATCTTAGGTAAAGTTGGATTTATGGCTCCGATTTAAATTCATGATAAAAAAGAGGTCATATATGCAAGTTAATTTAACTTGAATTTTGAAATTGAGAATATTTATATATATATATGTATATATTTTTAAAAATGTTGAAATTTTTAAATATTTTAAATATCTCAATAAAAGTTTAACTTGAGATTTATCCAAAAAAAGAAATAATTTAAAATAAAATAAGATAATTGGATTATCTTTTCTTTATATATATATATTTTTTAAAAATCATTCCTATTCCTTTTAGGAATTGGATTTTTTTTTTTTAAAAAAAAAAATAATTAAATATCATTCCTAATCCTTTTAGGAATTGGATTTGTTGGGCTTATAAATAGACTCATACCCTACTCACTTATACCTCATCCAACGCTTATTCCTCATCAAATCGGCAGAAAGGTATAGAAAACTTTTCTTCTCCCTTTCTCTTTTTTTTTTTTCTCTTTTTTTTTTGTGTGTGTGTGTTTGTTTTTTTTTTTTTTTCTAGGGATGATCGGGCTTCTGCCGTCAGATCTATCGCCCTAGTAGGAGAGATCGACTCTGTCATCGTCGGACTTCGATCTTCGTTTGCAGAAATGACTTTGTTGAGCTTCTTCTAGGGACGATCGGGCTTTTGCCGTCAGATCTATCGCCCTAGTTGGAGAGATCGACTCTGTCATCGTCGGGCTTCAATCTTCGTTTGCAGAAATGACTTTGTTGAGCTTCTTCTAGGGACGATCGGGCTTTTGCCGTCAGATCTATCGCCCTAGTAGGAGAGATCGACTCTGTCATCGTTGGGCTTCGATCTTCGTTTGCAGAAATGACTTTGTTGAGCTTCTTCTAGGGACGATCGGGCTTTTGCCGTCAGATCTATCGCCCTAGTTGGAGAGATCGACTCTGTCATCGTCGGGCTTCAATCTTCGTTTGCAGAAATGACTTTGTTGAGCTTCTTCTAGGGACGATCGGGCTTTTGCCGTCAGATCTATCGCCCTAGTTGGAGAGATCGACTCTGTCATCGTCGGGCTTCAATCTTCGTTTGCAGAAATGACTTTGTTGAGCTTCTTCTAGGGACGATCGGGCTTTTGCCGTCAGATCTATCGCCCTAGTAGGAGAGATCGACTCTGTCATCGTCGGGCTTCAATCTTCGTTTGCAGAAATGACTTTGTTGAGCTTCTTCTAGGGACGATCGGGCTTTTGCCGTCAGATCTATCGCCCTAGTAGGAGAAATCGACTCTGTCATCGTCGGGCTTCAATCTTCATTTGCTTTTTCTTCCCCCCCTTTTTCTTCTTTCTTTCTTTCTTTCTTTCTTTTTTTTTTTTTTTGTTTTGTTTTTTTTTTTTTTTTTTGGTTTTGGTTTTTTTTTTTTTTTTTTTTTTTTTTCTTCTTCTTATTATTATTATTATTATTTTGCAGGAACTCTTCTTTTCATCATGGTGCACTTCACTGAGTATTCTGACTCGACCAAAAGGTGTTTAATTATCCTGAAGGACGTAGATCAATCTTTAGAGGAAGGGATCATTCTTCCTGTGAGAGAGGGGACATATGAGAATATTATGGACTCTCAAATACCCGAGGACAATTTTATCTTTTTGCCTAAATGGTCCAAGGAACGGTTTGTAAATCCAAATTCATCTTTAAAATCTTGGTTTCTGGAGTCTTCGATTCACAACAAGCCTCCAAATGAGGATCCAGAATCAACGTTGGGTCGTCGAATTATAAACGACCCAAAAATTCGTTGGGGAAATGTGCTCAAGGTACATGGAGAATTTTACTATCTTCCTCATTATTGGGAGTGGTTAGAGCTCGTTGTTGCTAGAAATACGGCAGTACTCAAGCGAGCCTCCCTATTTAATGCTGTGATGGCTTCCCTATATACATATGATCGCAACAGTGACATTGATCGGGCTTTCTGCGAGGCATGGTGTCCTTCAACAAACACTCTTCACACCTCAGCTGGTGAGATGTCCATCTCCTTATGGGACTTATGGATACTAGGAGGACTCTCGATTAAAGGTAGATTTTATGAAGAAAGCATTCCTTGCCACCAAGACTTAATAGGATCACCTGATGTATGTCCAAGAAGTTGTGAGCATTTATTTGCAGCCTATTACCGCATTGTTTCTCAACGCATGGATCACTCTCAAATCACTGTAAGTGAATGGATCTCTTTTTGGGTTACACGATCTGAGGTAAAGTATTCGAAACCGCCTCCTCGAAAGCCTAAAAAGACTTCTCGCCCTCGCTCAACTCATAATCCAGATGGAATTCCCATCAGACGTCCTGACTGGTCTAAAGCTGAACTCAAAGTGTTCCTTGACTTAAGCGTCACTGATGATCATAGGGACAAAACCTATCTAGCGGCATTTCTCTCTTGTTGGCTATGTGTGTTTGTGTTCCCTGATAAGCAACTTTCCCTTCGTCCGGAGGTTTTTAAGGTTGCTAGCCTCATGGCGGAAGGCTACACATTTAGCCTTGCCGTCCCTGTTTTAGCTAATATTTATAGTGGCCTACGCCAAGTTCATGATTCTACTTCATCACTTGGTTATTCAAATGCCTGTTTTCCTCTTCACTATGTCCATGGGTGGCTTGCTCTTTACTTCAACACTCATTATAAAGCCCCTAGGAGTCTTAGGGGTCCTCGCATGGTTGAATTTTCTGGTGAAGGTGGGGCCAAATATTATACTAATCTTGAGGCTCGAACACATATCCACAAGGGAAAGTATGTGTCATGGCATGCGTGTCTTCCAACAAAGAATAAGGACGAACTCTTAACGGATGATGGAGAGTTAATTAGTTG
The DNA here is from genome assembly GCF_000004075.3 of Cucumis sativus. Taxonomy (NCBI): domain Eukaryota; kingdom Viridiplantae; phylum Streptophyta; class Magnoliopsida; order Cucurbitales; family Cucurbitaceae; genus Cucumis; species Cucumis sativus. The sequence continues at coordinate 73,565 of NW_022279512.1, read as the reverse complement.
GAATGCTTCATTTTTCATAAGCATTCGCTCTTGTTTTCTATCTTCGCAATGTGGATCCTCCACAGTTATTGAGCCTTATAGTCCTTGTCGCTTTAGCCGACAATTTGGATTTTATCAAGACGTGCCATATGACTTAGGTGAAGAAATTCCCGAAGCCAATTTTTTTAACGTACGATATTGTTGGATGATTTGTATTCGCGAGAATACACTTTCCCAAGTATATCTTCCTGTGTCTGCCCCTAATCCAGACACACATGTTACCTCTCATTATAAGGTCTGGTGGCTTGCAAAACACGGTGATTACCTCCAAGAAGGAGTACAACATTTGATAGATCGTCCTACTCCCCCTCACATCAAATCCAAAACCACAAAAAAGATTGAACATAATTTTGGTAGTGGAAATCAGAAGATATGCTCCGATGAAACTGATGAACGACTTGTGGAGAAAATTGAGGGAGGGACAAAACGCTTGGTGGATAATTTGTCTCTTTCTACACGATTTAAACATCTTATTAAAGGTGGTATTGACAATGTGGGTAAGGACAACCGCTTATCGATAGCTACCAAGCATCCTTCTAAACGTATTGAGGACAGTCAAAGCAGCAATGATGATCGCCATTGGAAGAGACCCAAGAAGCCCAACAAACAGTCGATCGATGATGAAGAGTCTCCTATTCGGGTCCCTGATGCTGCACAATTCTTCGATGTCCCTTCCCCCATGGTTTCTTTTCGTCTCCCTTTTTATTTATTTATTTATTGTATTTTCTCTCCTTTACTCCTCTTATTTCTTGTTGTTAATATTATTTTGCAGTCTTCTTTAGGTGATCACGACCTACACATCGAAGATACCCTAGAGTCGATGCCGAATCTAGAAGACTGTAACGTTGTACTTTCTTATAATGGGAACTCTAAGGAACCTATAGGCGCAAATATTGTGTCTGCTTGTCCTCCTGTGATCAAGGGACCTCCTCAAAAAGTGGAAGGCACGGAGCCTATTACAGTTTCTGAGATTTCTCATTTTTGTGCTGACAGCTTAATTTCTGACCTCCGACGACAGGCTGCCATAACCTTATGGGAAAACCTACGACAGAAGATCATTCGTACCCCTTTTGAACGACTGAGTAGTCTTGAACCAGAAATGCATAAGATCTTTGATGCGATTGCGACTAGCGGCAGCGACAACCTTATTGTTTTGAGGGAGCTTGTGAATGGTTACTTCCAAGGTGTCGAGAACCATAATCAAATACATTCCTCATTTCTACTCCAATCAACTAAGGATGTTCAGCTAACGGAGGCAAAAGGTTTTGTGAAGACTCTGCGAGTTGATGAGAATCGTATATTGGCAGAGACCAACACTGCTAAACGTCGTCTTACACGACTGTCCGCCAAGGAGGCTAAACTAGAGGCAAAACTAAAGATGGTGCGGGCTGAGTCTGCTAAACTTTCTGGAATAATTTTTAAGAACGACCTGGAGCTGAAGCAGAAGCAACATGAGATTTCGAAGACTTGTGAGGAAATTGACAAACTCGAATGTGCCCCGATCGTTGGAGATATTGATGCTAAAATGCTATCAACACTTCGTGAATCTTTAGAAAGCACACTAGAGGAGCTGAAGAACTTTAAATGGACTCCATGATTCTCTGCTTTCTCTTATTTATCTACTTATGCCTTTTTAATTTTTTTTTTTGCTAGAAGTTTATAATAATAAAAAAAAATTTATTCTTTCATTGTTCCACTCCTCATCATATTTTCTATTAAATGTAATTTGTCTTTCTTCCTTTTTTTTTTTTTATTGGACTGAACTTAAAGTTTCCTTCAAGCTGCCTACGTACCCTTTATAATATAGGGATCAAGTCGTAACGTAGTTCAACTTTTTTTTTTTGCTGGACTGGGCTTAAGGTTTTCCTTAAGCTGCCTACGTACCCTTTATAATATAGGGATCAAGTCATAACGTAGTTCAACTTTTTTTTTGCTGGACTGGGCTTAAGGTTTTCCTTAAGCTGCCTACGTACCCTTTATAATATAGGGATCAAGTCATAACGTAGTTCAACTTTTTTTTTTTTTTTTTACCTAACAAAATTAAGCATAAAATTTTTTAAGAAATTTACCATTGATTGGGCCAATTCGTAGTCCGTCTTGATCAACGATCTTGTATGCGCCATTTGTATAAACTTCTTTAACAATGTAAGGTCCATCCCATTTAGGTGTGAACTTATTTCCTGTATGCCTTGTTGTGATGATCGGTCTCCTTACGGCAAGTACTAGATCACCGACTTGAAAGGAGCGAGGTTTAACGTGTTTATCAAAAGCTTTGGACATTCTCGCTTGATAACATTCCAATGCTTGCTGAGCCTCTAATCGCTTTTCGTCAAGTGCTTCTAATTCTTGAAGACGTAACTTCACATTATCTTCGGTAGTCAATCCCTCTTGTACTGCCATTCTTAGTGACGGAATTTCCCTTTCGAGAGGAAGGACAGCCTCCACACCGTAAACAAGCGAATATGGTGTAACCCCTGTAGGGGTGCGATGAGTCGTCCGATAAGCCCATAATGCCTCGCCGATCTTTTCTTGCCAATCCCTCTTTGACTTGGAGACAATTTTCTTTAAAAGATTACACAATGTTTTGTTGAATGCTTCTGCTAGTCCATTCGCAGCTGCGTTGTACATGGATGACTTATATTGCTTGAATTTGAATTTTTCACATAACTTGTCCATCATACTATTGGAGAATTGCTTTCCATTATCCGTCACGATTCGATGTGGAATACCGTATCGATAGATGATGTGTGTTCGAATAAAGTCTGCCACGTTCTCCTTCTTGGCTTCTCTCAATGAAATGGCCTCAGCCCACCTTGAAAAATAGTCTGTTGCTGCTAGGATATAAGAATGTCCTGCTGATGATTTTGGTGTAATGGGGCCAACCAGATCGAGTCCCCAAGCCTCAAAAGGCCAAGAAGCCACAGTTGGATGAAGAGGTTCTGGAGGTTGGTGTATGAAGTTTGCATGGTATTGACAAGGCTCACACTTCTTCACATAGTCTATTGAATCTTGGATCATCTTAGGCCAGTAGTAGCCCATTCTTCTTAGCTGGAATTGAAGCTTTGGTCCCGATTGATGTGCTCCACAAACACCTGCATGTACTTCCTTTAGAGCTTTTACCGAATCTTCCTTTCCGAGACATCGAAGGAAGAGCCCTTCAAGAGAACGGCGATATAAAGTTCCCTTGTAATAAATGAAGTGTGCTGCCCTTCTTCGTATCTCAATTTTATGACGAGAATCCTTTGGAAGCTTTCCATGTTCAAGATACTCTATGATGGGTTGACGCCAATCTTCTTCATCAATCAAATAGGATGTTGCCATGTTCACTTCCTGACATTCAGGCCTAACTGGGGGTATAATCCATCGTTGACAAAGTGGTATGTTCAGAGTTACATCATCTGGCATGGTCAAGGCCGTGGCTAAATTTGCCAATGCATCCGCTCTCTTATTTTCTACTCTAGGGACATGTTCTAACATCACATTATCAAACTTTTCCATCAATTGTCGAGCATAAGCAAAATATGGCTTCAAGTCTTCATGTTTCACGTCATATTGAAGCGAGAGTTGATTGATTATCAATTTTGAATCACCATAGACCTCTATGAATGACACTCCGATTTCTAATGCTATTTGAAGGCCAATTATCAAAGCCTGATATTCAGCCACATTGTTTGAACACAATTCGGAAAGTGCAAAGCTATAAGGCAACATATGCTTCTCAGGAGAAATGAGGACAATGCCTGCCCCCGCACCACTTCTTCGAGCTGCACCATCGAAGTACATAGTCCAAGGTTCCATAACTTCTGTGAAGAAAACCTCATCGTCTGGTAGGTCATCACATAACTTCCAATCCGAAGGAATTGGGTGGTCTGCTAAAAAGTCTGCTAGCGCTTGTCCTTTTATCGCCTTTTGGGGAATATAGACAATGTCATATTGTTGGAGTAGAACCGCCCATTTGGCTAAGCGTCCAGCGATGATTGGCCTGGATAGAACATACTTTATAGGGTCTGCTTTTGCCACTAGATGAACCGTGAAGGCCTGCATATAATGCCTCAACTTATCAATGGCAAAGAAAAGTGCAAGACACATCTTTTCGATAGGAGAATAGTTAACTTCAGCCCCAATTAATGTTCTGCTTAGATAGTAGAGAGAACGCTCCTTTCCCTTTACCTCTTCTTGTGCCAGTAATGCTCCTAAGGACCTTTCTTGTGCAGCAATGTACAATATTAGTGGTTTGTCAGGTACTGGAGCTCCCAGCACTGGGGGAGTAAGCAAGTATTTCTTTATGCTATCAAAAGCGTTCTGACAAGCTTCATCCCACACAAAATTTTCTCCTTTTCTCATCAACTTTTGAAAAGGTTGACACCGACCGGCCAAGTTAGAGATGAACCTTCGGATGTAAGCCAGTCGTCCTTGGAGACTTCTTAGGTCATGCAAACTTTTAGGTCTTGACATCTTCTGAATGGCATCAATCTTGGACTGGTCTATTTCGATCCCTCGATGCCTTACAATGAAGCCAAGAAATTTTCCTGAAGTTACACCAAACGCACACTTGAGAGGGTTCATCCTTAGCTGATATTTTCGCAAGCGATCAAACACGACTTTTAGATCCTTCAAATGGTCTTGTCGTCTCTTTGTTTTGACTACAAGATCATCAACATAACATTCAACATACCTGTGCAACATATCATCAAACACTTTCTGCATGGCACGTTGATAAGTAGCGCCGACATTTTTCAATCCAAAGGGCATCACCTTGTAACAGTATATTCCCTTTGGAGTTCTGAAAGCTGTCATTTCTTCATCTGAGAGGGCCATCCGTATTTGATTATATCCAGACGACCCATCCATAAACGACAACGCCTCGTGTCCAGTAGTTGCATCAACCATGATTTCGGTGATGGGCAAGGGAAAATCATCTTTAGGGCATGCATTATTCAGATCGCGAAAGTCTACACAAACGCGAAGTTGTCCATTTTTTTTTCTAACAGGGACAATGTTTGCTATCCACGTTGGATATTTGACCTCGCGAATGAATCCTGCTTCGATCAACTTGTTGACTTCCACCTCGATTTGAGGGATAAGCTCCGGTCGAAAACGTCGTTGTGCTTGTTTAATCGGTCGATATCCGGGTTTAATTGCAAGATGATGGACTGCTACTTTTGGGTCAAGTCCTGGCATCTCCTTGTACGACCACGCAAAGATGTCCCTGTATTCGGTGAGCAAACTCATATATTTATCCACCTCTTCGTTAGAGAGGGACGCACTAATGAAAGTCGGACGTGGTTCCTCTATTGTACCAAGGTTCACCTCTTTTAGCTCGTCTACAGTAGATTGACCACCATCCTCTAAACTTTGTGGGGCATTTTCTGCGTCTTCTTCATGAGTTCCAGTCTCTGATTCCTCAATAATGGTGATGTGATGACATGAAGTTTCACCTTCCCCTTGTTCCGACCCTTCTTTTTCAGGATTCGTTAGTATAACATCATGTCTTTTTACCTTTAACGAACCTTGACTTGTATTGAGAGTAACAAAAGTTTTTCTTTTCATGCGAGAAGGAACGTTGCTATGAATTTCTCCATTTTCCTTTGTCTCGCAAGGAAACTTCTTACTACGATAATTATCGACATCTGTATGCTTAATTCGACGCCAAACTTTCACACGAGACATTGGTTCCTTCTTCTTTGTATCTATGTTGGAATCAATGTTGTCGTGTGATCCTTTATCCCCGAGATGATTAAAAATCGGAGCACGGGGTGCTTGTACATTTTTCTTTTTAGACACACCTAGCCTTTCAAAGGCTGATGGTCTTGTAGTTGTCAAGGCATGGCATGTGCTTTCTTCCTTTATGGGAGTCGTAGTTAGCCTTCGAAAGACCGAATGTCTCTCAAGGTTTGGTACTGACTGGAGCCTTTCTCTTTCTGCCTCTGTCATGCTTAGCCTTTCAAATACTACGGGACGTGCAACAGATGGTCTAATTCGATCAAATACTGAGATTCTCTGATTATCACCTTCTTTTACGTCAGTATTGTCATCCTCCTCTATAGTTATATGATTGATGTCAACCACTTTTTCCTTCCCCTTTTTAGTTATACGGATCGGTTCTGGCGACTTGTATCCGAGTCCTTTTCTCGACACGGGTATAGAATGTCCTTCCCGTAGAAGCTTCTTTTGAGTTGAGGAGAGCTCAGGTCGGTCATGAATTTCCAAGCTTTTAAACTCGGTGTGAGCTGTGAAGTCATAACCTGCTTTCGCCATCAATTTGTAAGCCTTGGGGTCGAATCCGTCTTTCGTTCGCCTTTGGGGCAAGTTTGCTTCCACCAGATCTACCTTTACCTCTTGCTTCGCTATCTTAGTTAGTGGTGTAGTGAAGCTTTCTTTTATGATTTCGATGTCACCAACTTTCAAACCTTTTGGAGACTCCATGAATGGTGATTCGCCTTTCTTGCGCCTTGACAGAGGGACATAACGCAAAACTGGTGTGTTTGCAGCATTTTCATCCTTCAAGATCATACCCTTTGTGCTGCTAGTGTATGCTTCACCCTTTCCAGAGTTAAAGGTTCTCGCACTTTCATGTGGTTCTGTGGTTGCGAGTGATTTCAGTTGTGAATTATCTTCTCCTTTTGTAAGAGGGGTTTCTGCAGGCAAAACTTCTAAAATATTATTATTCTTTGAATAAAACTTTGCATCTGCGAAGTGAGACTCAGCTTCTGAGAATGGATTAGAGTCGGCTTCAACCTTCTTTACACCGTCCTGATAAAATTTGAAGCACTGATGCAGTGTTGAAGTTACTACTCCGTTTCCATGAATCCAAGGACGCCCTAGTAACAACTTGTAAGTAGTCCTTGAGTCTATGACATGAAACAATGCACTGGCCTTTAGGTCGCCAATTATGAGTTCTAACCGTATCATGCCTATTGCTCTTTGGCTACCTTGGTTAAAACCTTGAATTACTAGCTTGCTATTTGAGAGCTCGTCCATCAAGATGCCTAATTGCCACATAGTCGACTTTGGCATTATGTTGACAGCTGAGCCATTATCAATGAGGATTCGATCGACTCTCTGTTCTCGAACGTATCCAGAAACATACAAAGGTCTATTATGAAGTTTAGATCCCAACAACAAATCCTCATCTGAGAAGTCTATAGACATACAATAAGAACCACTCTCATATGTCATAGTCGGAGTACTCGAACTTGATGCTCTTGAATTTAGCAATGCATCAATAAGGATGGTTTTGGTCTCTTGAGGAAGTGATAATAGATCCTCTACATTAAACCTTGAAAGGTCTTTTGATACTCCCTCTCCTTCTAGTGATCTTGGAGGGATTATTTCTTCCTCCGTTGTGTTGATAGCATGACACGCAACGACTTCTGGGTCTTCATCCTGATGATCACAAAGGAAGCTTTTTGGAAGGAAGTCTGCCAAGGTCACTAAGCGTTGAGGTCGAGAGAAATTCATTTCTTCATTATGTACGAGCTTAAGCTTATGAGTCTTCTTCTTTTTCTTATTCTTTTGAGTCTTATTTCCTCTTCTATAGTTTTGGTAAGAGCGAGACTCTCTTTGGGTCGGGATCGACTGTCTTTTCTTTCGGTGGGTCACCACTATCCACCCTTCATCGTCTTCTTCGATTGGTCTTTTCTCTCCTTGAGGATCCTCGTATGAGATTTCCTGAAAGAATTGGACAACTATAGGCTCAAAGGTCCCGAACTGGACCAAGCTTTTCCTTTGCTCAAAAATCAATCTCGACGAAGAAGCCTCAGACATTATCGTCACTTCAGCGTGGTTTGTTTGAGCTACTTCCTCCAAATCTAGCTCAATCCTTTTCTCACGAGCCAACCTTAGAATTAGCTCCTTCAGCACGAAGCATTTCTCTACTGGATGACTGATGACCCGATGATACTTGCAGTAATTGGGATCATCTACCTTTCCTGCTTGCTCAGGTCGTTTACATTCTGGCAGCTGGATCAGCTGCTTCTCTAGTAGTTGCTCTAGCATGTCAGCGATATCTGAATCAGGAAATGGGTAAACTTTTTCCTGCCTTTCTTTTAAAGTCAGACGTCGCCTTTCGCTTCCATCATCCTTCTTTTCAACCCTCGCTTCCTTTCCCTCGGAGAATTTCAGCGGGGTTGTGTTTACGACCATAGATTCTTTCGCGGTGCTTTTCACTATCTTTTCAGCACCTCTCATCTCTTTCTTATCTTTTTTTACTTCAGGAACAAGAAAATCTTTAGTTCCTCTACTGGCGATGCTCAACTCCATATCATGAGCTCGAGTTGCCAGTTCTTCAAATGTGCGGGGCTTTATTCCCTGCAAAATGTAGAGGAGTCCCCAGTGCATGCCTTGGGTGCACATTTCTACAGCCGACAGTTCGGTGAGCCGATCTTTACAGTCAAGACTTAGAGCTCTCCATCTATTGATGTAGTCGATGACTGGTTCTCCCTTTCTTTGTTTCGTATTTGTAAGCTCCATCATGCTTACAGTACGCCTGGTGCTGTAGAAGCGATTGAGAAACTCCTTTTCTAGTTGTTCCCAACTCTCAATGCTTTCTGGCTCCAGATCAGTATACCATTCAAAAGCATTTCCTTTCAAGCTTCGAACAAATTGTCTGACTAGTTGATCTCCTCTTGATCCTGCATTCTCACATGTTTCGACGAAGTGAGCAACGTGCTGTTTTGGATTGCCCTTTCCGTCAAACTGCTGGAATTTTGGAGGCTGATATCCAAGCGGCATTCTCAAGTTATCGATTCTTTTGGTGTATGGTTTAGAGTACATGAAAGAAGTCTGAGATGGGCCTCCATATTGTGCTCTGATGGAGCTTGTGATCATATCTTGTAATTGTTGAACCGAGAGAGAAGCCACAGAAGTTGATTGTTGTTGTGGCTGATTTTCTTGTACCACGTTCTTCCCTTTGTCATCAACTTTAACGACAGGAGTTTGACTCGATTCAGCAGTTTCACGAGTCTGCATCTGCTCCTTTAAAGCTGCAATTTCGTGGTCTCGTTCATCAACAACCTTCATCAGGAGATTAATTTTTCTCTCCATCTCCGCCATGGCAGTCTCGACTGCTACATCAGCCATCATGACGGACATCACATCTGGGTGTGCTTCTTTCAGTGACCTGCTAGAGGCAGAATCATAATCATTATATAGAGGATTTTCCTTGATGACAATTCCAGCTTTAGGAGATTCCATCAATTGCTTCAGGATGCTCTGCGCGATGGCGGAACCTTGGTCTTGCCCTTGGATGATCCCCTTGGAACGACTACGGGTGATAGGTCCCGTGTAGGTGTCGCTTGCAGCTGAAGATTTGGATGCAGCTTTCTTTGATGCCATTGATTTGCTTGTAGATCTAGATGATGAGAGAGAGATGAGAGGTAGAGATGGTCCCATTGGGCGTGCCAATTTGTTCGCACGAGATTTCCGGAGAAATTTAATTCGTGGACTTGAACTTGGGTTGATGTTGTATTTTTGTTGATTTGATGCGATGCGGTTCAATCTCTAGAATTTGATCCTCTGATTCTCTCTCAACTGTATGTCTACGCTTGATTTGGAGGAAGCGGAGCACGTGATGTTCTTGAAGTTTGTTGAACGTCTACGCTTGATTTGGAGAAGCGGAGCACGTGATGTTCTTGAAGTTTGTTGAACGTCTACGCTTGATTTGGAGAAGCGGAGCACGTGATGTTCTTGAAGTTTGTTGAACGTCTACGCTTGATTTGGAGAAGCGGAGCACGTGATGTTCTTCAAGTTGGTTGAATGCTTACGCTTGATTTGAGGAAGCGGAGCACGTGATGTTCTTGAAGTTGGAGTCTTGGAAGAAAGTTTGTATCTTCAAAACAGCTTCAATCTTCGAGGGTGGTCAACTTCAGAAGTTAGGGAGTCTTCTAGCTTTTGGAAGAATTCTCTCTGGATCTTCTAGAGTCAAAATTTTCCAACCCCTGCAAATGAGGAGAATTCCTCTATTTATAGAGTTCACTGGTGGGCTTTATGGGTTTGAATTTGGTTGGTCCATGGACCAGACCCATGGGCTCAACCATATGGACTTAGGTTATATTTAGTCTTTGGGCTCAATTAAGCTTATTTTTTTTGGCTTAATTGAACTAAAATGATTAACTTAATCCAACGATTAATATGAAAACATGTGGCATTATTAGAATGACCGATTTATTTATTTTAACTCTTTAATTTGGGGCATGTGTCAATTTTAATTAGTCCCAAATTTAATTATTTGTACTTTTCATCATTAACTTAATAAATGATGTGGCAACTTGTGATTGGTCTCAAAATTTCTTATTCAACAACTGTCACAAATAATAAATTCGACAAAATATTTACTAGATTATATTAATAATAGATATTGATAAGCCCTTATATGTTTAGTGACATTGATCGATCTATCGAATATCAAATTTTAAAATACTTTATAAATATTTTAATTAATTTGGCTATTTTTAATAGTAATAATAATAAAAAAAAACAATATAACACAAACAATTATACTTATATTGTACTCCAAAATTACAAGTTCCTAAACATAAATTAGAGTTAGTTGGAGTTTGGTTTAGAGATAAAATTTAAAACGGGAAAAAGAAAGAAGAAGAAAAAAGAAAGAAATGAAAAGAAGTAAGCCTGATGTCACATGTGAAGCTTTGACCCCAAAAATCACCCGCAAAATTGCGCCAATACGTGCCACGACTCCTTTAGCATGGCCCAGGAGTAGCCCAACGTGGTCCCGAGACAGCCCAAGGGTGACCAGAACATATGCCCACAACATTGGCAGGCACCTCTCGAGGACAGCTCACAGGCCCCGCACGCGTGCCACGAAAAGGGTTGCTTGCAAAGAGTACAACTAATGCTCGAGCGGGGATTCAACTGGTATGCCTCCCCTATAATACATTTTGAACATTTTCAGCTCTGGCAGGCTTGCATATGAAAATGCCGAAACGTCACACCCAAGCTTTATGACCTAGAATGAAAAGCAAACACCTATGGTGGGATTTTAATTTCCATATTAATCAATTAACATGCATACAATACAATATAACCTTTATATCATACATTTTAATGCATGAACATGTTAACCTATGGTGGGATTTTAAATCTATATGACATTCAAAATGCACATACAAATTTAAAGTAATTTAATCATACATCACATGCATAAATAAAAAAAAACACCCTAAAATGGACTGATTTTTGGCTCCTAAATTAAGCTAAGTACTAAATTATTACATAATTACTTTGGTGTAGTACAGAACCACTCCCAAAAACTTTGAACCGGCTGAAAAACCAACCGAAACTGCTTGAACCGGCCCAGGCGCACACGGGTCGGGCGAAGGCAGGCACGCGGCGCGCGCAGACGCATGCGGACACAGGCGGGCGCGCGGGCGCAGGAGGGCGTGCGGGCATGCGGGCGCGTGCGGGTCGCGAAGCGGGTCAAGGCGGGTTTTCGGGTCTGTGACCTTCTTTTCTTCATTTTTTTTCAATTCTCTCACCCGGTTGAACCAGTTAAAGCCTAACTTCAACTCTAATGACTTTTTTTATTTTTTTAAAAATTACAAACACTTTGCAACAATAAAAATAAGCCATTAACAAGGCTAATTACAATAATTAGAACAAAAACACTTAATCTAGAGCCAAAATCATAATATATCCATTTTAGTTCAAACCAAAATTTATCTAATAAATATGAACCCACCACATGCAATTGGGTAAAAATGAAGCATGCTCTGATACCACATGATAGAACTAAGTCATGCACAGCGAAAAAAGAATCGAATTTCTACCCTAATTGCCACAATTAACATGTAACCATAAACTAATCAAATTAGGGTTTTAAGAAATATTACCTTTGAAGCTTTCAAAAGGTTTGATATCTTCTTACCAATTCTAACCGAGACCACCACTAGTACTCAACTGCTATCCTCTAGACAAAGAACCGGGTTGTGGGACCCAATTTTGGTGTAGAAAGTAATGGAGATAAAATGAGATTGGAAGCTTTCTTTTTTCTTTTGTTGAGATGATGAAAATGATAAAAGAGGCAAAAGTTTTTTCAACATTTGAAAACACCTCTATTTATAACCTAATTACATGAAAAAATGCATGCAATTCATTTGCCAAATCTCAACACCTAATATTCCACTAACAATTAGTGGAACTTAGTGGGCTAGGTGTCTATATCTCATATAGCCACATATCCCACTAAGAGTTAGTGGGATTATCCAACAAAATGTTGGATTTTCCCACTAACTTAGTCCAAGGGTAAAATGGTCATTAGATATTTCTAGTCAAAAGTCAAACTTTGACTTTTCTTAGTCAAAAGTCAAACTTTGACTTTTCTTAGTCAAAAGTCAATATTTTGACTTTTCTTAGTCAAAAGTCAATATTTTGACTTTTTACCATTTTGTCCGTCTTGACTAATTCCAACCTCCCGAGCATGAATCCGCATTCATTTTTCCAAAATTCAAATCACATTTGAATATAAGGCCGGTCAAAGTTTGACTTTTCAAAGTCAAAAGTCAACATTTTGACTTTTTACTATTTTTGACCAATTCTATCAATTTCGAGCTTCTTAGTATGAATCCGCATTCATACTTATAGTATGTAAAACATAAAGCTCTATTTCTAATTAGAAGACCGACGACTATATCACTATATTTGTCGGTTTCCCTTTCTTCTCCCAATTCGAACAATTCGACTTATTTCATCACACTGTTCTAAGTTTAATCCATATGAGCTAGCAGAGGAACCTAATGGACCTATAGATCATGGGCTCCAACGATTCAAGATTAACTAGCTAAACTCTTTTAAACCGAGTTAATCAACATTCGTTAACTAACGGGTCATTCCACTAAAGTCCCGTAGTTGCACTCCCCTCACTATAGATATATTTGTGTCCATTTGATAAAACCATAATCAGTAAGTTAATCCTTCACAGGTTGCTCGTAACCTTGGCTAGGTCAAAATACCGTTTTACCCCCAAGATTACATCTTGCTCCTTAAGTCCCACTAATCCACTATTGAACAATTGGTTTAAGGTTCAATCCTATAAACTTAATCCCTCTCGGGCCAATGAGAGGGTGGGGCCCCTTGTTCAAGACTTGGATTCAGTGCTTAAGAGAACAACCTATCTACTAACCCTAAAGCGGGTAGGAGTGAATTCCATCTTGTACCCTATGTTCCCAGCTATCCACCCGATCTTACCCCTGAAATGGGAGGCTTATTGGGCCAACGCTGATGAGCTGCCCTCACCTATGCAGATCTAAGGATAATCTCGTGTGAACAGGAGTTCATAGTTAACTCAGGATTAAGTCTAAGTTACCTAGGTCATCAATAATTGAGATAGTCAGTTTTAAACAGTAAACGGTGTTATAACGTAAAAAAGACTAATTCATGGTTCAGTCTTATGTAAACATTTTACATAGGATGCCCCCACTTTCATGTCTCTACATGAACGATTAGGATCACCTCGTTTGTACTACAAAGTGGGCCGCATCCATAGTTTCTCTAAATAAGGCGCCCAACCTTTATTTCATATACTATAGACTATTTAGGCTATATACTCGAACTTGATCCACGTTTATGTTTACACATAAAGTTCAAGTTTATTCAAAAATAGCCTTGGAACTTGATTTATTGGATTTAAGATTATGCCAATACACCCGAACACAAGAACGTAGAAATTTCTTGATTGTCGAATGGACGTGGAGAAGTTTCTTGATTGGATCAAGAACGTAGAAATTTTTTTCGACTATGCCAATACACCCGAACATAAGAAGGTCCGATTAGTTGCTCTCAAACTTCAAGGTGGCGCAAGCGCTTGGTGGGATCAATTACAAAACAATAGACGATTATTCGGTAAACAATCTAAAGATTAACTGAATATCTTATAAAAAGATGTTGTCGTAGGCTTAGTGGTGACAGGTGAGAAAGTAAGTTGTGTCTTTTATGACTCTTAAACGTTGAAGTCAACCAATGAGTTCCAAATCCAACCATAGTTTATGAAGTTCAATCCAAATTTTATAAATTTTCTTTAAATTTGAAAATGCAGAAAGTGATTAGTTGTCAAATAAGTCTAAAAAGATTGGAAGCAAGGACTGAATTCACGAGCTCAAGCCAAAAAATAATTAAATGCAACAAGTGAAGAGATCACAAGTGGAGAATGACTCTCGTTCTATGAAGCTATAATAATATATTTATAGATATAATTGATCTAATTTTTACCCCATAAGTTTTTATCTAATAAATACAATTGGTTATTTTTCTAGGCTCCACCTTTTAAGTGGTACATTGGTTTGAATCTTGACAGTAAAGCTCTTTCCTATGAGGCTATTTTCTTGATCTAATTGTGTTTGCCCCTATTTGATGTTGTTGGTGTCATTTGTTTCAAAATCATCCCCTAAAGAAACAAAATCCTAACTAAATATTTTGAATAGATAGCAAAACCAGCCAACATAGTCGGATACCCCCAATCCGACACCAAAGAACTATTGGTAAGTTGCAAGGGCTCTTGGAGCATGAAACCATATGAACGAACATAGATGATTTTTGCCCCCAATTTTCATGGTACAACCTTGAGGAAAGGACAAGGTTCATGTGAACCCAAGATATTGCACATGTAATAATTAAGTTAGGAATGTTTTGAGGAGATTGTTAGTAAACGTGGAAAAAAAATATTACATGCTTCTTCAGTTGGGCTTTTCTCTTTTGGACATTTCTTCCTTGATATCACAATATTTAATTGCATATATTCTCAAATTTGATACATCAACTACTAATGATGCCGCTTGTAAAAAAAAAAAAAACGATGCCCAACTTCGGTGAACATTCTAGGGAGGAGGTTAGATATATTCGATATTATATTAGTAAGTGTTTCAGCTATATATACATATATCTAAGTATAGATAGAATTGACAATCAGACACACTAATTAGATTTGCACCAATTATTCAAATTGGAAATTATTTTAAAGGGTGTGGAATTCCTACTTCCACATCGCATTTAAACCTCTAATTGTCCTTCTATTTGTAGCAATTTGGCTTCAACCATTTTCCATTTGTTGTTGTTTGGATGTACTTTCAAAGATGCTCACACCAATCCCTACTTCAAACTCATCCCTTATGTGATACTCCTTCACCTGTACAAGTTTGGAATATGATGTTCTTTTTTCTATTCTTCTCAAACTCATCTCAATTTTTTGTTTTGGTTACCTTTATACTAAGGCAGTAACGAATATTCGACAAACTTGATGTACGAATAGGGGACGGAAGCAGTAATGCCATCAGAAAATTCAAAAGAAATAGTCTCACCAGACCGTACAAATTCCCTTTGTATTATTAGATTTTTCAAGTCATTAGCTAATATATGCAAGAACATGACAATCATCTCTTCTACATCTGTAACTTATGTTCCAACTAATCTAGCAGTCGTCCTAAGTAAATGGCATAAAATGGCAAAACATATTCTATTCATTATTGTACTTTGACAACAGGAAAGATCATACTCATGAATTAGTCGAAAATATGATAATTGTCTACTATCAAATGATGTATGTTCTATCATCTTATGATCATCCAATAATAATTAAAGTGTCATAAGTAACTCATGTTTGGAAGTTGTAAATACGGTAAGTATCATAACTAGTTATTGTGGATCCATTATGTGGTGACAACTGATGACCTTACACATCAAAGACAGATCGCAAGACGACAAACAAGAAAAAATATGTTTATTTTACTTGGCCATTTGCTTATAATAATATTGCTATGGGAATTTATTAGTAAATTTATAAATTTAGCAGTAATATAATCTAATTTAGCCAAACTTCTTAAACACTCTATAGTTTGTGTGTTATTCATGGTTTTTATACCAAATTATAATAGCCCAAGAATAGAATAGTTTGTGTAATCAAAGTAAGTTTATGTGTGGTTGATCTAAAGAATTACATTGCCTAAACCTATGAATTACCCTTTTAAAAAGGTAGACTCTATAATGTGTGATAAAAATGTGTAGTAAAGTTTTCTAATTAATTTTTTTTTTTTGTAATTAATCATCGTTGAAAAAAATAGTTTGTGTGTTATACTTTCAAATGACAATTTTAGTTCAAATACTTAAATTAATTTTAAATTTATCACATAGTCTAATTGTTCAAATTTGAAAGTAAATTATTGAATTGAAAGTGTTATTCTCATTTTCAAATATTTGAAAAACACCCCCTAAAATGCATTACAAATTATTTTTAATATTTGTTTTTCTAACGACCATATTTGTAATTCATTACTTTCCTAGAATGATTTCGCATTTATTATTTGTAACTTATTATTATCCACGGAAATTGTGCAATACTAAATCATGTGTGTTTGAAAATTATTTCCTAACTTAATTCTACATAGTTGATATGCGGAACAAATAATTTGTAATGAAATTGCAAAGTCAAATTTTCTAAAGTGTACATGGAATAAAGTTTGGAATAAAGTTTTGCACATTTTCTAAAGTGTAGCTTTGGATGGAACGAAGATTATCAATGCATCGTTGTAGAGCGAGAGTTGTTTGATAGTTGGGTCAAGGTATTAATTTCACAGTACAATTTTATGTACTTTTATAATCCCAATCATCATCTAATATGTCTTAATTATGTTTGTATAGAGTCATCCTGGAGCCAAAAGCCTTCTACACAAATCATTTCCACATTATGATGATCTGTCCTATGTCTTCGGCAAAGATCGGGAAACATGAGCATGTTCAGAGACCTTTGCTGATGTGGGATGTAATGTGCATTACAATTTTAATGATGGTGTTCCCTTGGGTGATTCACATGATCAAGACATCCCGACAATGTATAGCCAATGACTTGATATGTCACCAGATGAGATGTTAGAAATACGTGCAGGTTGATCAGATGAAAGAAGAAATTATTGAAGTGAAAGTAAGAGAAAAAAGAGTGGCCAACAATATGAAGGGATAGATGTGATAAGTAATGCAATGGAAGTTAGAAATGACAATTAAAAGCAATTGCAAATTGACTTAAAGAAAAGTGTGTAACAGAGGTTGAATTGCGTGCTAAAGTCGTGAAAGAACTGCAAGATATCCCTGAACTATGGAATCGAGACAAGGTAAAGCTTATGCAAATCATATTCCATAGGGTGGATGCCATAGAGGTAAAACTTAAATTGGAGTATTGCAAGGTTCTCTTAAAAGATAATGTTGGACCAGTTGTCGATTTGATGACTTTCTACTTTTATTTTGTGAACTTGTTATCTTGGTTTGGTTTGTATTGTCCTAAGTTTAATTACAAGTGTTATATGAAACTTTATATATTTATATTTCACTAAGCACATATTTGAGCTTTCGACTTCATAAATTAAAACAAAATAAATTGAGAGCCACTCTTTTCAGTGGTCTTTTGTACTTGGGAGCTTTCCTCTAAAATCACTCTCTTTATATAACCAACTTCTTGCATGTTTTGGTTGGGTAGAATTTTTTTTATAAAAAATTTAGCTTTTTTCTTTCTTTCTCTATTATTATTATTACTAATTTGTAATGTTGTGGTGAAGGTGTGGGGATCTGCCAAAAGTCTAAAATGGAGTTTATTGTAAAAAAAATGGATAAATGTGATTAAAGTGGAATTTTTGTTTTCTTCATAAACCTTGTTTCTGTGTTTCTTTGTGGGATAGTTATAGTTAAAGACAATATGTTCTTTTTTCTCTATTTCTACAAATTTCTATTTACTATCAATTTTCTACATCAAATTATTGACTAAATTATACCATCAAGAGACTAAAGTATAATAATAACACATCCATTCATATATCTTTTACCATGATATTGAAAGGTAAGCTCTCTTAATTATGTTTTTGAAAGGTAAGATTTCATCTGCTTAGTAATTATTTTAATTTCTTTTTTTTAAAAAATTAAACTTACTTTCTTCCATTTTTTTACTATGTTTTGTTGATCTTTTAAGCATAAGAATATTGTGTTTGTAGGAATTAGTCAAAATTCCAAAATTTTAGTTGTCAAATTTTGAGTTGGTTTTTCTATAAAAAAAAAAAACATGGATATCGAAGTACTTGATTTAGAAGTGAAAGATGTATTTTCACCTTCACTCTCAACTCTTTCACTCACTGTGAGGGGTTGCTTAGCATTTAAGAAATTTTTGCATGTCAACCCTGCAAATCATGGTACAAGTAGAATTGAACGCTCATTGGCATAGACATCAAAAGTACAGTAAAAGAAAAACTCAATCATACAACAAAAAACAAACTTACATATGAGCTTAAGCAACCAGAAAGGTATAGGTCAAGAATTGAAGAAAAAAAAATCAATTATGTTTAATAAGGGAGAAACAAAATCCAACTTGTACCAATATTTGAAAAATCAAATGAAACAAATGGAGTAAAAAGAGTTAAAGAGAACAACATTATCCCAAATTAGGGAGGAAAAAGAAAACAAAAGTCCTTACAGCGATCCTCCCTAATCAACAAAAATACATTTTATAAAGACCATTAAAGGTTTCAATAGCCACATGATAGAGGTATGAGAGATTGAGGGTCTCTAAAAGGTTCAATCCTTGGTGGTCTCCAATCCAAGGTCAAACGTGACATAGAGACAATAGACTTTTTAGAGAGGTTTTGAGAGGTCATTAATATAACACCTTTGTGAGGGACTCGACCACTAACACGTTCTGTACTAGTCTATTTGGCCTAATTATCTCTTGTAGTAGTTTGGACTCCTTTGGTTGGCTTTTCATTTTCTATGTCCCAGTGCATTCATTTTCTCCGTGAAACTCTTGTTTCTCATTTCTGGAATTTAAATACACGACGGGTACTATACATAGAAAGGTAATAAAAAGAATTTGGCCATCCTGTACAAATAATTTAGCTCGCATCATAACATAAGCGGTCAAATTCTGGTTGCAACATGTTTATTGCTCTAATGATTTCAAGATACCTACTATTGATGAATGCATAAAGTATTCATAAAATGCACGAGACGAAGTGTATCAATGGAATGCACGCCAAGCCAAACATAATGTCGAACCTAGTTGTGCATCAATGATCCACGACTTCAATAAATGTTCTTGTTTGCTGGCTAAAAGTAAGATTAAGGTAATAATCACATAAACATAACTTGTAATACAGGACCTTGTGATTTAATATGACTTTCCACAATGTATCAAACTCCCAGCCCCTAAGAAAAGGCCAAATATGGCAGTACTTCCAAGTGTTGTTTTTTATCCAATATATCTAATTTTCAATAGTCCTAACACCTGCAACAACAGATACAAGTTTAGTCAATAATTCATTCTCATCTATCATCATCAAAAACTGTTTCAAGTCTTTTTTTTTTCTTTTCTTGTAAACCTTTGGGCTTTTAAAACTAAAACTTAACATAATAAGAATGGAATAATTGAACCAAACGTAGAAATATTCAGGAATACGAATAATTTCCTATAATCTATGAGTTTTCCTCTCCTCAAAGTCATTTAGAATGACATGAAGAAGAATATAAAAATATGAGAAAAGATTATGAAATTTGTTTCGACAAGGACAAAATCTGTAGTATTTTATTTTTCACTTCAAAGTTGGTTGAGTGCGAATTTTGATCCCATGCTAATAAAACATAACTTTGGTAATCTCCCATGATAATAGAATTCCTAGCAAGGCAGTGCCGAAATCTCATATTAGTTTCAAGATGCTTAGATAAAACACTAGTTAACTGGAAAAAGATTAACTATTCATGATAATTTGATGAGAAACTTTAGATTGTCATAACAGAGTTAGAGAGCCATGGTTGAATTTATGGGAGATAGTATTACCTTAAATCTAATGGCCTCATACCATAAACAGCACCTAGAAAAAGAAA
Organism: Cucumis sativus; assembly: GCF_000004075.3. NCBI lineage: Eukaryota > Viridiplantae > Streptophyta > Magnoliopsida > Cucurbitales > Cucurbitaceae > Cucumis > Cucumis sativus. The sequence continues at coordinate 53,666 of NW_022279512.1, read as the reverse complement.
AAGAAATCTGTTAGTTCTAGAATCCTCAGCCAACACATACTACATACTTCAAAATTCAGATCAAAACATAGAAAGAAAAATATATAGAGAGAGAACTTTGATCTAATATTGATGTCATCAAGATTGTTGCACTAGCTAGTTCATAATGCTCGACACTCATGGGGAGTTTGATACTTAAAACTGGAATTTATCACATCCAAACAACCAAAAAGGTTTATTAGCATGGGAAGTTGTACTAATAACAAGGAAAGCAACTGATTAAATTCCAACATCCATGATTCATGACTTTGAGGTGGTCTCGTTCGTTACAGTTTAGGTTGGTTTCTACACAACCAACACCATCAATATTATTACTATCAACTCCACCTCACGGTAAACGAAGAAACTTCCAAGAATGTCAAGTTTCTAGAGTGGCATAATTAGAAGCAAGGACTTTGCATTAGGGAGTTAACATTATAGATTATATCAGATATGCTTCCTATAAAAAATGATTATATATAGGGACAATCTTCCTTTGTGTTTGGACTGCACCCATGCATTTATAGCACGAGAGCATTTAAGGAATTAGATCACATCGCATCCTTTAGAGATGGCAGTTTGCTACCTTGATTTCCAACTTTTGTCGAGCCCTTTAGAGTTAGTTTGGTTTGAAATAGAGATTGTAGTCTTATGTGATCAAGGTTGTGAAATATCTCACTAGATTTTTTTTTAATGGAACATGTGACTAGAAGAGAGTAAGGGTTTTGAGAGGTCTTGGGAGGAGTTGAGACCATTGATGGTTTAAGGCATTTTTAGTTAAAAACATTACTTTATCTCTCGTATATCTAAGACAAGCCAAGCTTATTTTCTTCTTAAAACATACTATAATTAGTCAAACAAAAAATTGTTAATACTCAAATACAGTTTTTATTTGACAATTAATTGTGTTAATTACAACAATAACTATAAAAATTGGTTATCCTCCTGGTTTGTTTAAAAATCAAATCAAGAGTTTAACTAAATGAAATGCACTACAATGATAATTATGCTATTATCAACAATACACAAACCTTGGATATTGAGTGATGAGGATCTCGAAGATTGACCAGTAGATTATCACTTTTCAAATCAAAGTGCACAATATTCTTTTTGTGTAGGTGTTCCATTCCAAAAGCCGCATTCATAGCAATCAAGAGGTGCTTCCGCTTTTCACGACTCCTGCATCAATTGTATTTTATGCTTAATATAAGGGTGAAGATACATTATACTGCAACTAACTTCTAACAAATTAAATTAAACATATGAAAAGTGAGAACAATTGTTACTTTTCATTCTTCAACAAAGCATTTATGAGCGAACCATTAGCCATAAATTCTGTTACTTCTAAAAATCTTCTCACTGGTACAATATAAAACAATAAAAAGGACTTGAGTCAAGGAACAAAAAGAAAAATACACAAATAACAAAAGAAAAGAATAGCCAATTAAACAGCAAACAAATGAGAACAATTGTTACTTTTCATTCTTCAACAAAGCACTTATGAGCGAACCATTGGCCATATGTTCTGTTATTGTGGCCATAGATCTCCCAAGCCCATCATGCACGACACCATAAAAAGTACCACATTTGGGTGGTGCAAATCAGCAAACTTAATTGCTTCATTCTAAAAATCTGCTCATTGGTACAGTATAAAACAATAAAAAGGATCTGAGTCAATGAACAAAAAGAAAATACATGAATAACAAAAGAAAAGAAAAGCCAATTACTTAAAATGAACAACCTTGCGATCTTGTTTAGAAGGCTTCCCAACAAAACACCTATCATCGACTCATTTTCAAGCAACATTAGTTCCCCTCCATTTTCCATGATAAAAAGTGCCAAAGGTGCCAAACCCCAATTCTCTTAATTCTTCAAGGTCACTATTGTTTATTACCCGAAGGAAAGAAGAAAAAGAAAAAGAAAAGGATGTTCGGATGGACAATTTAAACATAAAGTGCAACCTTAAGGTTGAAAATGGAAAACTAAGTATTACCTGCAAGCAGCCAAGGCCTTTTGACAGTGGAAAACCAAGATTTGCTTTACCTGAAAGTCTTGTCCTGCCATCGTGGGCAAACATGAAACAAGAATAATTATGGCAAAAAACGTGACATATTCCCGTTGAATAGCCAAATGAATGATGTGTATGTTGCATCTTGTTTTGGAGAATGTTCAACATTGTATTGGTGTCTTATTTACACTTTGTATAAATTAGTCAGATGTCTTGAATGGTGCTTTTGCATTGTTTTGTTTGCATTCCACTCTCAGATAATGGAAGACAATAAAAATAATCCTCTTGTTTTACTTGTGTTTTAGTATGCTTCCTTTTATCCATTGTTTGGAACTTTCCTTCAAATGGTTGAGCTTCCGGTGTCAAAGTACCATCACATTTGTTGTAATTTATTGAGGCTCTTTAGTTATTTTATTACTCTAGTTGAATGGCATAACTTTCGGTTAAATTTACATTCAAATCTAATCTTACTTTAACCACCAGTATATGTATGTATATGTGTAAACAAAATCTTGTAATATTGTGTTATCTTATTAACTATGTTGCGAAGTTTATGTAACATTTCACTAGATTGTACTTTTTTTAAAAATAGGATTTTTTTTCATAATTTTTCAAACACAACTAATATCTACTTGGACTCCTTGTAAATGGAGTGTATTCTTGATTAACTTAAATACTTAAATTTGTTTACAACACATATCAATTACTAAAATTTCATAATATCAAAATTCAACATATCCATAAGTTAAAAAACATATTTTGTAATAATACTCGAAATTTGGGATGGGTAGTCTGGGTTGTTAGTGTTGTCAGTGTTAGAATACCCCTAGTGGTTTGTGTAAAAAAAGTCTCCTTTTAAAAGTTGAAAGATGCCCTTAAACTTTCGAAAACGGTTCAAAAATACCATTGTCTTTGGTTTTAAATGAAAGTTGCTAAAGTTTTGTTTAAAAAATAATCATCAACTATTGAAAAGTTTTGTTTAAAAAATATTGATGAATTATTGAAAGTTCCATAAGTATCCATTTAAGCTTAAAAAAAATTCAAAAAAATGTTCATCAATCCAATTCATACACCTATTTTTTTACACTTATAATAAAAAGCCCATAAAAAGTAGAGAACTTGTGTAGAGAACTCTTCACTCTTGCCTGAAGCTACAATAGCCCGTAGAAAGTAGGAGAGTTAAGCTTGTTAGGTTAGAATGCGTTGGGTTCGCTTGGGATCAAAACTTGCATCAAAACTTTTCACTCACGGTCGAAGCCACAATAGCTGGTAGAAAGTAGGAGAGTTAAGCCTATTAAGTCATAATGCATCGGGTTCCTTCAGAATCAAACTTTCGTAGGAAACTCTTCACTCTCGACCGAAGCCACAATAACACGTAGAAAGTAGGAAAGATAAGGTGGTTAGGTCGGAATGCATCGGGTTCCTTCCATATTAGTATTTGCGTAGGGAACTCTTCACTCTTGGCGAAAGCAACAATTTTCTGAAGAAAGTAGGTGAGTTGAAGCGATTAGATCAGAATGGGATGGGTTCCTTCGGGATCAATACTTGCGTAGGGAACTTTTAAGTCTTGGGGGAAGCAAAAATAGTTCGTAGAAAGTCGAAGAGTTAAGCCAATTAGGTTAGAATGCATCGAGTTCCTTCAGGATTAAAATTTTCGTAGGGAACTCTTCACTCTTGGCCGAAGCAACAATAGCCCGTTGGAAGTAGAAAAGTTAAGCAAGTTGGGTCAAAATGCGCTTGGTTCTTTTATATATTACATGTTTATACCTTTTCAATTCAACACCTCTTTACTTTTCACTTGTCAATGTGTTATTAGTAGTTTAATTTAGCGATAAGTTATTGATAAGAAGTTCAGTTTATAATTCTCGTCGCATTAGTTAGGCTATGCTCATCGCTTAGCCAACGTCAATCGCCAACTACTCGAGAGGGCAAGTAGCAAGGATAAGGCTAATACGTGCAAGGGGGAGTTTTCACGACGAACTCCACCTTAGTGAGATAACTTCCATCATTTGTATACCGAGAGATGAAAAAGTGTGAACATTAGGCACCGAGAGGTTGTTGTCCTTAATTGCGATGCTCTATACGTTTTATAAGTGAAATCTTCTAGATATATCTCTCCTAAGCACACTTAATCATATGGATTCTGAGAGGTGACCATATGTGACGTTTAATGACTCTGAGAGGAGCACTTCTTAATTATAAGTTAGTTGAGCGAGATATATCCTATTAAAGTTTTCGTGTTACTTAATCGCATTATAACACAAAGACATTCCTTTGCTCTTTCTTGCATACAAGTTAGTTCCCATTTCTATTTTGTCATCCATATTCCCTTTTATAGAATCTCTAAGCGTAGATATCTAGTGGTAGTTTGTTCTTGTATTTCTTTTATACCATTCGTTATTCTTTAATTCTTTTATACTGCCTAGATGATAAGTAATACCTAAAATTAATATCTTGAATCAATTCCTTATGTTCGACCCGGGATCACCCCGGTAAACCTACCATTTCACTTGCACTTGGACAAGTAGTAAGAAAACTTGTACTCAAGAGGACTTAGTTGCCACACGATATGAAGGTCTAGTGAGCAATTCACATGCAGTTAACATGCTTAGTGATATATCGCCTAGATTGAGTATAATTTTCATTCACCATTTACTAACACTAAGTCCTGATTGTTGAAGAGAAACAACACCTCAATAACCGGAGCGATCGACTTCTATCTTTAGTTATTCGATCTTGAACCTTAATTGCACCGAGAGATGGCCTGGGATGAAACAAATTTACCTTTATTTTATTCAGTCTCGAGCATACATTGTCCTAAGATGCTACATTATGAAAGACTTCTGCCTTTAGTTATTCGATCTCAGGCCTTAATTGCACTGAAATGGCTCGGGATGAAAGAATTCTGTCTTTATTTTATTTAATCTTGGGCATACATTACATTGAGATGCTCCGAAATGAAATTTTTTTGCCTTTAGTTATTCGATCTCGACCTTAATTGCATCGAGATGACCCGTTATTAATAAATCACAACGAAGATATAAATCGCAAGGACGTCTATGGAATTTGTGAAAAAATAATCTCGCATCATGGACTTTTCTTATTTTGTTATACGAACCATAAATATTTTGGATTTTTCTACATTTATGTAAATTACTCTTAAATTAATCTAATTAATATTTAATTGGAAATCACCGCCACTTGGATATAGGAATACGGGAGCATCCCACATTCTCTAAATAACACCCACATATGGAAGTTATTATCTTAATTTAAATTAATGATCACAAATAGCAAAAAAGTTAAAACTATTTACAAAATATAGCAAAAAATTGAAACTATTTACAAAAAGACTCAAATGTGCTATAGAGAATTTAATTATTATGCTAATTAGTTTCAATTTAATTAGTATATTTGAAAATTCCACTTAAATTTGATTAACACTAAAATAATTAGTTAATATATATAATAATTATTTAAATCACATTTAATTAATATTTCATTTAAATCACATTTAAATGAACAACAAATACACTCTAAAGTCAACACCTAAAACACTACAATACAACACTTATTCATAAACTACTACAAGCAGAAAACCTCAAAATTAAAGTATGTACAACAAGTAGTACTAGAATCTCGTAGCTTATATATTAAAACAATTAGTATTAGTACTAGTAACTTATATACTACAAAAAAAGTGTAAAAGCTTACACAAATCGGCTAACAAAGCTTGCATATTTTGTTCGAATCTCGTCAATCTCCTCTTGCGTATATGCACTTTTTTGTATTAAACTACGTAAAAAGAAAGGTATGAAAAGAATAAGTTTAGATAATTTATGTAATTTGTAACATATAAAAAGTGAAAGTAGAAACTTACAAGGCTAGTGATGGGAGTACTAGAAATATGCACGATTTCATGTATATACTTTTGGACATAATACCCACACCCAACCGAATCCAATTGACGAGGACACGCATGTATATAAATTACATACAAATTATTCTTATGTTTCATTGAAAATAATTATGTGTCAATGCAAATTACCTTTATAGGTTTCCATTTCGGATTTGACCGATAATGTTGTAAATCATGCTTAGCTTGCCATGTTTTTAATCCTCTATACATTTGGAAACATTAGAATTAGAAGACAATGAAGTCAAATAAGAAGTAAATCATAAGTCACATTTATGACTCCATGGATGTCTTCGTTAACTTTACTTTGAAGAGAGTCCAAAACATAAACACAGTTCTCTCGAAGATCGATGACATGCAACATCCAATGAAAACTACAATAAACATCTTCAATGTGAGTATACATTTAACCTCAATGAAAAACATAATAATGTGTTAATCTTATTTATTTACCCAGTATTATACGGAATTAGAACTATTTGTTCCAAGGTGGCTTCTAACTGGTTGGCAAAATTTCTGGATCGGAGATCACGATCCTTGATATGTGATGTTATTTTTGCTTGGTCATAACAAAAAACTTGCTTCCACAATCACATTCATCCCAAAGATATCTAAGTAAAAGCAACCTTAGTTAAAAAGGAACAAAATAACTATAGCTATAGTATTGGACATAAAGATGAGTAAAAGATGTTTACTTACGTAATGTATGCTAGGATGCACATATAGCCTATTTCTACCATGCCGCAATAATGGAGCAAGTCCTAACGAGCTAAATAAATGAATTTGTTTTTACCGAATATTAGCTCGTTCATTAGGATGCGAACCATATCTACATCCTTCATATTGTTCACGACATGTCCATATAAGAGCTTAATGGTTCCATTAACATTTATGTAATTTGAAGAATACAGAACATCCTTTGGGGTTGAATGCTCCAAGCACAAACAAAATAATATCAAAACCTAAAATACAATCACAAATAAATATCAAAGCTTCAATAGCACATAAACAAGTCAACGAGGTCATTCAACAATATTACCTAATGCTTGATTTAAAGTCTCTATCTTGCCCTTCACTGGAATAGGTAAACTACAATCTCCTCCTATGAGCAAGTCCACCAAGATTTTAACATTGGGACCACCATTGCTATCATCAAGTACGGTTGCTATTGCAACAATATTATTAATTGTTCCTATAGCCAATTTGCACGGTGTTTACTTTACAAGTATTAAAAGCATCATTAAGAACAATTTATCCTATAAACATTAAAATTTTAAAAGTGACAACAAAGTTAATAACCTTCACTTCTTCGTTCATAGGTGTGTTGCCCAAATCCTCATCGGCATAGAGATCTATGTTAACACTTCTGATGGACGATCTCAAGTGATTATGACCCTTTTTCTAACTTTTGCTTTTTGAGTCATCTTCTACAACTTGAGAACTTGCAATTTTCTCTTTCCCTTTCACTGTCTTGAAATATAGTGATTGAGAGACAAAACCATCCATGCCACGTACACGTCCACCATGCTCTTTAGAGCCCAATGACTCAGTCAATATGTCCTCATCTCTATGTGTTTCAGCTAATGCATCTCATAGAACAATACAAGTATTCATCATTAACTAAGTTAACAAAAGATTAAATATTGTATATAAGTAAATCGCAAGCAAACTTACGATTCGAGAGACACAATCTCGAGTAGCATCATCAAAATAATCATTGTTTTTTCCTTTTCTTGCACACGCACACGCACACACCCACACACACACGTGCACACACACGAACACACGCATGAACGCATGCACACATCCACAGACACATGCACGCAAACACGCACGTCCATCCATACGGGCACATGCGCACTCACACACACGCACACCCACCTACACGGGCACATGCGCGTACAAGCACACACACGCGCACAAATGCGCATGCACACACGCGCGCTCACATGCACATGCACACACACGCTCACATGCGCACTTGCACACACGCACCGACACACATGCACGCACGCGCACCCACACGGGCACATGTGCACTCATACACACAAGCACACGTACACCCACCCACATTGGCACACGTGCACTCGCACACGCACATGCATACATCCACACACAAGCACGCCCATGCGCATGCACGCACACGAACACACGCATGAACGCACACACACATCCAGACACGCACGCGCACACACACACACATACATGTACGAACATACGCACACCCACCCACACAAACATATGCGCACTTGCACACATGCCACACACACCCACACACATGCACGCACACGCACATGCACACTCATGCACACGGACACATACGCACTAACACACACGAGCACACACACACCCACACTTTCACACGCACACACAAGCACACGCACGCGCACACGCATACGTACACACCCACATACATGCGCACATGCGCATGCACACACATCTACACACACATACACACATGCACACAAGCACACACACATACGCACACGCACATCAACCCACACGGGCAAACGTGCACTCGCACATATGCGCACACACACGCACACACGTACATATGCACAAAGATGTGAAAATGAATTAAATTTAAAAAACAATTACATTAATTGTGTTGAGAATGACTTTTAAACTATATTCATTTAACTTAATAACATTAATTAAATTATAATTTCTATTAATATTGATTTAAGAGTGTCATTAGTGTAATTATATCAATATAATGCGATCTTATCCAATTTTACCAACAAAAAACAAGTCAAATATGGACTAGTAAATCCACACTCTTTGTCATAAGAGATATAATAACGTTTTTATGGGCCATTTTAAAAAATGACAAAACAACTTTTTCTTTTGAATTTTAGCAAATAGGATTTTTTATCTGAAAAAGATACATCAACCCATAATAACACTACAACAAATCTGGGTTGTAGTGTCAGGTGAAAAAAATGAAAAATTGTCTTTATTGTCGTTTTTGAAAAGGTGGATCAAACCGACATTAATGATAAGGGTTTAATGTCGTTTTTAAATCGACATTAATGATTTTATTTTTTTAATTTTTTGTATTTTGTAAACACTGACATTAATGACCCCTCATTTTTAATTTCTTTTTAAAAAATTGTTAGGTTTTAAAAACTAAAATTTTCCTCTCTTTCTTACTTTTCTCTTTACTTTACTCTTTCTTACTTTTCTCTTTCTTACTCTACTCTTTCCCTATCAATTTTTCTTTTCTTTCTCTCCAAGTTGGTTTCTAATTTTCTTCTCTTCTCAATCTGTGACCCTAGATCGCGAACGGCAACCAATCTTCATCGTGCTTCCGCTGCAAAAATCCTTGGGTTTCTTCATTTGATTGTTAACTTGTGACTGCTAGGTAGCATTATTGATTATTAATTGTCTTTATTTTTTCAAATGTGCAGCCTTATTCATACTATCTTTTGTTAGAAAAATGAAAGAAGAGAAGACATAGAAATGAGCTTGGTAACTACCATTCTTGTAGGTGGATTTGCCAAAATGGAAAATGTAGAGTAAGTAATTTTGGTATAGCTATTTGGAGTGTTATGTGAAGCACAATATCTTCATAATGTAATGCGTTTTGGTTTTCGATTGAGATCAATCTTGGTAATTAATTGTTTTGAATTGTGTTTTATTTTATCTTTTAGTAGTAAATGTTTTTGTTTTCTTTAGTTTAGTTTGAGTATTAGTCTGTTTTGATATATTTGTAGGTTGCATCTATTTATCCATATATTTATCTTTGATCAATACCTAGCTAGTGGAGTCTCTTCTTTTTATGGGCTTCCTTATATTCCATGTTCTTTTACTATATATTTGAGATTTTCACCTTCCATAAATGAAATAAATTAACTATTTTCATTTGAAAAGAAAAACGATCCAATAGGAGTTTGTAAGATTATTTATCATCTCCATTGTTTAACTTTCTCTATAAAAACAATGTTGCTATTGATGGGTAAATTTATACAATTAAGAGTAAGAAGCCTATAGACTAGCATTGCTAAATTGAACATTCAAAATTTGCTTTGAACTAAGAGTCGAGGATGGTATAATTATTCTTTAGTTGTATTCCTCTTTTTCTTATAGATCTTTGAAGAACCAAATTAGGTTATTTTCTTCTTCTTAATGAGTTGTTTGATCAAAGCTTATTTTCTTCTTTATTTTTGCAGCACTTTTGGGTTGCCATTTCAATTGTCTTCTTTGTTGCTGCTACATTATTTACTCTACTGAAACTTTGTGGTAATTTTTAATTTTCCACATTTAGATTGCAGTCTGTTTAGTTTGATTTTAAATAATATGTACTAATTTTGCAAATTCTAGATTTAATCTTCCCCAGGTTGTAAAGTATATTTTGGTCTTAGATAGCCAGCCAAGCTAAGCTAAGTAGATGGAAGCAATTGTTGAAGTTGAAGATTGTGAAAGCGTTTAAGGTTTCTTATTTAAGTCTTGTATTAGGATCTAGTTTCATGTATTATTATAGAATGTATATACAAACGCAATATTAAGATTTCATTTTCTATATACAAATGTAAAAGAAAAATATTGTAGTTCCTAAAATAATATTAATTTTATTGATTTGTTGGTGTGAGAAAAAAATATTTATTTACACGTATCTAATGTCAGTTTATAAAAAATGAACAATAATGCAATAATTATATATATTTTTTTGTAAAAATAGATCCAAAAAACAAGACTTTAATGTCGGTTTAAAAACGATATCAAAGGCAAACCGACACTAAAGGTCAACAATAGCACCATAAAAAATGTCGGTTTTAAACCAACATCAATGACCATACCGACATTACTGATGCATTTGATATCGTTTTTAAACCGACATCAAAGCAAAAACGACATTAAAGGCCTTTAATAACGCTAGCATAGATGTCAGTTCCGAACTGACACCAAAGATCATTAATGTCGTTCCGAACTGACACCAAAGATCATTAATGTCGATTTTAAACCGATATTGAATGGCAAATTTCTTCTAGTGTAACCAAATTTATATAATTTGAGAATCAACATTTTAATAATTTTATTCAATCTTACTAACTTCAAAATAACCAAATTGAATTTGAATTTCAAAATAACAAAATTATAATTTAATAGTATTTGAGAATCTCAACGATAGATTTTGTATCAAAATAACCTTAATTGAATTTCAAAATTAAAAAATATCAACTTGTTCGATATATTTATCTCAAAATAATATTAATGACTTGAATATCAAGATAATTAAATTATTATTTTAAAATTGAAAGAAACTCAACATTAAGAAATATCAACTTGTTCGTATACAAGCACACGCGCACACGAGCACACACAGACACACACACACGTGCACATGCGCACACATGGACACGCTAGCGTACACGCACACTCACCCACACGCACACGCGCACACACACATATGCACAAAGATGTGTAAATGAATTAAGATTAAAAAACAATTACAATAATTATGTTTAGGAGTAAAAATCATGTTCATTTGACTTAAAAACATTAATTAAATTATAATTTCTATCAATATTGGTTTAAGAGTGTCATTATTTCAATATAATGCGGTTTTATGCAATTTTACCAACAAAAAATAAGTCGAATATGGACCTGTAGATCCACACTCTTTGTCCTAAGAGATATAACAACTTTTCTATGGGTTATTTTAAAAAATGGAAAAACTATTTTTTCTTTTGAATTTTAGCAAATAACATTTTTTGCACGTGCATGGTATTTTACAAAATATCCACCTTCTCCAACTGTAATTATTTAGTTTCTACGTTGTAATTAATTTATGTCATTTATCAGCTTTTAATTAATTTTTACTTGAAAAATATACATCAATCCATATTGCAACTTTTTTTTTAATATCTTGGGACTCAACTAATTGATTCAATATTTTAATAACTTTATTCAATCTTACTAATTTCAAAATAACCCAATTGAATTTAAATTTCAAAATAACCAAATTATTATTTTTCAGAATTTGAGAATCTCAACATAGATTTTGTATCAAAATAACCTTAATTGAATTCAAAATTAAAAAATATCAACTTGTTCGCTATTTTTATCTCAAAATAACATTAATGGCTTAAACATCAAGATAACGAAATTATTATTTTAAAATTGGAAGAATCTCATCACTAAAAAAATCAACATGTTCGCACACGCACGAACGATCATCACAACCCATAACTTTAAATTCTTCAAAAACAACAAAATTAAATCAAGACAGAAAAACAGAACAAGAACTCTAACCAACAATCACAAAAAAATCAACCTTAACTCTTGATCCTTGCCATCCATTGGGAGGTTCAACATTGGACATGATAGAGAATAATCGGTTCCCAACCGCAAGTTTCGGCATCGGAAAATATTTTCATAGGGAAATGAAAATTTTGGAAGTGGGTAGTGAAGAAAAATAAGGTTGAAATGATTTTGTTTGTAGAGTGGGCAAAGTTCTGGCCGGTGAGGAGAAAAGGGAACACATGGGGTTCGACTTACGGGGATTTTTCTTAATGATTGTTGGAAGAACAAAAAGATTATGAAGAGATTTAAGGGAAACAAAAAGAATGGAAAAATGTTAAATCCCAAAAGACTAAATGGTCAATTGAATGTTTAGGGAAGTTTGATCCGCCTGTTTTAGCAGTTTTCTTGCTTCTTTATGGAACTGTTGTAGAAAGAGTAGAACGAGGACATAGTTCACTTTTTTTCCTCTTTACAAAGTAACCAATGACTTAAAAGAAAGACATTGCACACTAAATGCCCATTAGAAAACAATATACATCGAAAAGAACAAAAAATATGCAAAAATTCAAAATGAAAGTGCAAGCAGAACAAAACGGACTTGATTCACCATGAACAGATAGAACAAGCTCCAAAACGGATTTTGCGTAGAATTCTGTCTCAGATTTGCAGTTTCCATGTTGACCAAAACTTTCCGAACAAAGGATTCAGCTTCCCATCAACATGCATCACCAACCTATAACTTTAAATTCTTCAAAAACAATGGAATTAAATCAAGGCAGAAAAAAACACAACAAGAATTCTAACCAACGATAACAAAAAAATCCACCTTAACCCTTAATCATTGTCGTCCAATGGGAGGTTCAACATTGGACATGATTGAGAACTATTGGTTCCCAGCCGCAAGTTTCGGCATCGACAAAGATTCTCCGAGGGAAATGATGATTTTGGAAATTGGTAGTGAAGAAAAATAAGGTTGAAAGAATTTTGTTTGGGGAGTTGACAAAATTGTAAACCGAACCCCATGTGTTTCATTTTTCTCCTCATCGGCCAGAATTTTGTCAACTCCCCAAACAAAATCCTGGCCGATGAGGAGAAAAATGAAACACATGGGGTTCGGTTTACAATGATTTTTCTTAATGATTGTTGGAAGAACAAAGAGATTTAAGGGTAACAAAAAGAATGGAAGAATGTTAAATCCCAAAAGACTAAATGGCCAATTGAATGCTTAAGGAAGTTTGATTTGCCTGTTTTAGCAGTTTTTTTGCTTTTTTATGTAAATGTTGTAGAAAGAGTAGAACAAGGACATAATTCACTTTTTTTTCTCTTTACAAAGTAACCAATGACTTAAAAGAAAGACATTGCACACTAAATGCCCATTAGAAAACAATATACATCGAAAAGAATAAAAAATATGCAAAAATTCAAAATGAAAGTGCAAGCAGAACAAAACGGACTTGATTCACCATGAACAGATAGAACAAGCTCCAAAACGGATTTTGAGTAGAATTTCGTCTCAGATTTGCAGTTTCCAGGTTTTCCAAAACGTTCCTAAGAAAGAATCAGCACAACCCACAACTTTAAATTCTTCAAAAACAATGAAATTAACTCAAAGCAGAAAAAAAAAGACAAAAACTCTAACCAACGATAACAAAAAAATAAACCTTAACCTTTGATCCTTGCAATCCATTTGGGGGTTCAGCACTGGACTTGATCGAGAACAATCAGCTCCCAGCCGCAGGTTTCTGCATGGACGAAGATTTTTCGAGGAGGGAAATCAAATTTTTGGAAATGGGTAGTAAAGAAAAATAAGGTTGAAAAGATTTTGTTTGGAGAGTGGGCAAAATTCTAGCTGGTGAGGAGAAAAGAAAAGACATGGGGTTCAGATTCGAGGGATTTTTCTTAATGATTGTTGGAAGAACAAAGAGATTGTGAGGAGATTTAAGGGTCATGACACAAATATTAAATCAAAAATGAAGAAATGGCCAATTGAATTTTAAAGAAAGTTTCACCTCCCTGTTTGCAGTTTTTTGCTTACTTACGGAAATGTTGTAGAAAGAGTACACGATGAAATAATTCACTTTGTATTTCTCTTTATAAAGTAACCAATGACTTAAAACAAACACATTGCACAACGAATCACCAACATAAAATAATATGCAATAGAAAAGAAAGACCCAACTAATGTGAAACTAGAAGACACACATGTCCTCTATTAAGGTAGAGTCGAGGTAATGTAGAAAAATTGATTGCCGAACAACCAATTTTTCTTAAATCACCTCAAAATTACCTTATAAACTATACCATTACTTTTTTCTGATATTCCAAACCACTTGCCAACTGAAATTTGCTTTTGACAGTATACAGTGCATTTCCTGAAATTGAATGCTCAATCAAGAAATTGGAAATGAAATTGGAAGTAGAAAAAAAATGGAAGGAAGAAAAATACCCAAAAAGTTCTTTGTATCATTATGAACCGAACGAACAAGCCCCAAAAAAGATGGGCAGTGGGATTCCCACTCAGATAAACTGCCTCCATGCTCACCAAAACATTCCTAACAAAGGATTCAGCTCCCTATCAACGATCATCACAACCCATATCTTTTAAATTCTTCAAAAACAATGCAATGAAATTAGAGCAGAAAAAAACAGAACAACAACTCTAAACAACGACAACTAAAAAATAAACCTTAACCCTTGATCCTTGCAATCCATTAGAACCGGCACTCGACAAGATCGAGAACAATCGATTCCCAGCTGCAGGTTTCAACATCGACAAAGAATTTCCGAGGGAAATGAAAATTTTGGAAATGGGTAGTGAAGTAAAATAAGGTTGAAACGATTTTGTTTGGAGAGTGAGAAAAATTATGGCCGGTTGGGAGAAAAGGGAAGACATGGAGTTCGATTTCTAGGGATTTTTCTTAATGATTGTTGGAAGAACAAAGAGATTGTGAGGAGATTTAAGGGTATCGTCACGAATGGCAGAATGTTAAATCACAAAAGACTATTGTTTTCTTGCTTCTTTATGGAAATGTTGTAGAAAGAGTAGAACGATGACATGGTTCACTTTGTTTTTCTATTTACAAAATAACCATTGACTTAAAAGGAAAGAATTTGCACCACAAATGACCATTAGAAAACAATATACATAAGAAAGAATAAAAAATACGCAGAAATTGAAAATGAAATTGAAAGTTGAAAATAAATGGAAGGAAGAAAAATACTCCAAAAGTTCCAAATGCATTACGATCAAGAGAAATTTGTATCAACATGAACTGATCGAATAAGCTCCAAAATGATTTTGCAGTGGGATTCCGACTCAGATAAGCAGTCTCCAGTCTTGCCAAAACGTTCCTAACAAAGGATCATCACGCCCATAACTTTAAATTCTTAAAAAACAATGGAATTGACTCAAAGCAGAACAAAACGAAAGAAAAACTCTAACCAACGATAAGAAGAAAATAAACCTTCACCCTTGATCCTTCCAATCCATTTGGGGGTTCAGCACTGGACATGATCGAGAACAATCAGTTTCCAGCTGCAGGTTTAGGCATGGACGAATATCTTCCAAGAAGGGAAACGAATTTTAGCGAAGTTTGATCTACCTGTTAGCAGTGTTCTTGTTTTTGTACGGAAATGTTGTAGAAAGAGTAGAACGATGAAATAAATCACTTTGTTTTTCTCTTTACAAAGTAACCAATGACTTAAGAAGAAGACATTGCACAACAAATGACCAATAGAAAATGATACGCAATAGAAAAGAATAAAAAAGAAAACAATATGCATTTTTGTTTTCAAATTCTTGGTCAAATCGCAATTCAGAAATGAAATTTGGTTCATTATCGACGATAATATGGTGAACTAAATAACATAAGTTTCAGAGTCATGGGAGAATAATAGCCTTGCTAATTGCTCAAACTCTGAATGTGAAGGCTTTTCCCATGTGAAGGAACCCAAAGAACCAGCCAAAGCAGCATGCTTCTTCCCAATGCAAGAACATTCAGTGTATCTTCTGATTATGTCCTGAATGCAGTAGGAAAAATGATATGAAGTTGTAATTCAAGCTAAGGTTTTGTTGCATAAACCAAAAACTTCGATGGATAAAACACAAAATGCATCCTGTTCCTACCTTATGCCTACTACATTGCTAACAATACACTTACTGCACTCTCAGAGAAGGAACCAGAAATGGTTCTTGATGATCTGTTAAAATCTTTTGATGAAAATGTAACTAGTGCAAAGAGCGTTGATGATTCTAAAACAGAGGCACCTCATGCTAACTCGGATGTGCAATGCTTCTCTGAAGATGAAAAAGTAAATGAAGTTTCGAAAGATGATGATTCTGTGGAGATTTCTGCTGAGAAAATCAATGAATCTGACAAATCTTCTCTGCCTACTGAAGACTTGGATGTTACTGAAGTTCACAAATCGAGCATTGCAGAAGAATTTGGTATGGAATTTGAATCTCAACAAAATGAGTCTACCTGTGAATTGAAACATAAAATTGAAGAAGATGTTGAAGAAGAAAACACACGTGAATAACTCTGCTGAAGAACTGTCTCTTCCCCACGAAAATGTGGAAGAAGAAACTGAAGTTGATGGAGATGATGCCTTGAGCAGTGATGAAGAATCTTTGGAAGTGAAAGACGATCAAGATGAAAATGATCAGATCCCACAACCGGAAATGTAGCATCAGATGCTGACATTGAAGGAGACAAGAAGGAAACAAAAATGGAGAAAAGTTCCGTTCAAGCTGAAGAAGATGATACAATTATCAATAAGTCCACGGAGGAGTTCCCCAAGAATGTTTCTGATGATTTGGTTGATGTCAAGATCCAATGGAAAATGGAAGAAGAAACTCTTCCTAAAGACATAAGTGTCGAAGCTATCGACTCACAACCAGAAATCCCAAATGCCATTGTTCAATGTGAGGAAGCTTTGGTGGAAATCACTATCACATCCTCCAACAACAATGCAGTTCAATCATTGGCAAACCAATTCCCTAGGCCAACAATAGAAGCCAAATCTCCCGTTGAAGAACAAACCATTAGTTTGCTAATGGACAACCCAGATGCTGAGGAAGAAGAAGCTGAAAAAGAACAGAACAAAGCAAAGTTCATTCAGTTAGTGGTGAAGAATGATAATACTAGCCTAAGGCAGCTGAGGAAGTTGTTCAAGGAAAAACTCCAACTTAACCATAAGAAGATGGAAAATAATAACATCAACACAAAAGTTGTTGGAGGTGGCGTGAAAGTGAGAACTGCTTTACAACCAGTGCCGGAAAACAGAATGACCGTGCATTAAAAGTCTAGAAAGAGAGAGCATTGTGCATGGTTCAAACTGTGGTTTGCCTCATGTTATTGATTTTGTGTTTGTTTTATTCTTTCCATGATGTATTTTGAGAGGATGGAAAAATGAGGTATATATATGTATACGTGTAAACAAAATCTTGTAATATTGTGTTATCTTATTAACTATGTTGTGAAGTTTATGTAACATTTCACTTGATTGTACTTTTTTTTAAAATAGGTCTTTTTTTTCATAATTTTTCAAACACAACTAATATCTACTTGGACTCCTTGTACTCCTTGTAAACGGAGTGTATTCTTGATTAACTTAAACACTTAAATTTTTTTACCACACATATCAATTACTAAAATTTCATAATATCAAAATTCAACATATCCATAAGTTAAAAAACATATTTGGTAATAATACTCGAAATTTGGGATGGGTAGTCTGGGTTGTTAGTGTTGTTAGTGTTGTCAGTGTTAGAATACCCCTAGTGGTTTGTGTCAAAAATGTCTCCTTTTAAAAGTTGAAAGATGCCCTTAAACTTTCGAAAACGGTTCAAAAATACCATTGTCTTTGGTTTTAGATGAAAGTCGCTAAAGTTTTGTTTAAAAAATAATCATCAACTATTGAAAAGTTCTGTTTAAAAAATATTGATGAATTATTGAAAGTTCCATAAATATCCTTTTAAGCTTAAAAAAAATTCAAAAAAAGTGTTCATCAATCCAATTCATACACCTATTTCTTTACACTTATAATAAAAAGCCCATAGAAAGTAGAGAACTTGTGTAGAGAACTTTTCACTCTTGCCTGAAGCTACAATAGCCCGTAGAAAGTAGGAGAGTTAAGCTTGTTAGGTTAGAATGCGTCGGGTTCGTTTGGGATCAAAACTTGCATCAGAACTCTTCACTCACGGTCGAAGCTACAATAGCTGGTAGAAAGTAGGAGAGGTAAGCCTATTAAGTCATAATGCATTGGGTTCTTTCAGGATCAAACTTTTGTAGGAAACTCTTCACTCTCGACCGAAGCCACAATAACTTGTAGAAAGTAGGAAAGATAAGTTGGTCAGGTCGAAATGCGTCGGGTTCCTTCTGTATTAGTATTTGCGTAGGGAACTCTTCACTCTTGGTGAAAGCAACAATTTCCTGTAGAAAGAAGGTGAGTTGAAGCGATTAAATCATAATGCGATGGGTTCCTTCGGGATCAATACTTGCGTAGGGAACTCTTAACTCTTGGTGGAAGCAAAAATAGCCCGTAGAAAGTCGAAGAGTTAAGCCAATTAGTTTAGAATGTGTCGAGTTCCTTCGGGTTCAAAATTTTCGTAGGGAACTCTTCACTCTTGGTCGAAGCAACAATGGCCGGTTGAAAGTAGAAGAGTTAAGCCAGTTAGGTCAGAATGCATGTTTGGTTCTTTAGATATCCGAACTTGCACAAGGAAATCTTTGGGATCAGAACTTGTGTCGGGAACTCTTGACTCTCGATTGAAGCCACAATAGCTCGTAGAAAGTAGGAGAATTAAGCCGGTTAGGTTAAAATGCATCGGGTTCTTTGGGATCATAACTTCTTCGACAACTCTTCACTCTCGGCCGAAGCCACAATAGCCCGTAGAAAGTACGGGAGTTAAGCCATTTATGTTAGAATGCATCGGGTTCCTCGAGAATCAGAACTTGCGTAGGAAACTCTTAACTCTTAGTCAAAGCAACAATAACGCATAGAAAGTCGGGGAGTTAAGCCGGTTAGGTCGGTATGCATCGGTTTCTTCGGAATCAAAATTTGCTTAGGGAACTCTTCACTTTTGGCTGAAGCAACAATAGCCCGTAGAAAGTAGGAGAGTTAAGCTGGTTAGGTCGGAATGCGTCGGGTTCACTTCGTATCAAAATTTTCGTAGGGAACTCTTCCCTCCTGGCCAAAGAAATAATTTCATATAGAAAGTAGGAGAGTTAAAGCGGTTAGATCAGAATGTGTCGGGTTCCTTCGGGATCCATACTTGCGTAAGGAACCCTTAACTCTTGGCTGAAGCAAAAAGAGCCTGTACAAAGTCGGATAGTTAAGCCAATTAGGTCAGAAATGCGTCGATTTCCTTCAGGATCAAAATTTTCGTAGGGAACTCTTCACTCTTGGCTGAAGCTTCAATAACCCGTTGGAAGTAAAAGAGTTAAGCCAGTTAGGTGAGAATGCGTTTAGATCTTTCGATATAAGAACTTGCGTAGGGAAATCTTCACTTATGGTCGAAGCAACAATAGCCCGTAGGAGGTAGGAGAATTAACTCGGATAGGTCAGACTGCATCAAGTTCCTTTAGGATCAGAACTTGTGTCGGGAACTCTTCACTCTCAGTTGAAGCCACAATAGCCCATAGTAAGTAGGAGAGTTAAGCCGAATATGTTAAAATGCATCGGGTTCCTTCCTGACCAGAAATTTCATGGAACTCTTCACTCTCGGCTAAAGCCACAATAGCCTGTAGAAAGTAGGAGAGTTAAGCCAGTTAGGTCAAAATGCATTTGGTTCCTTCGATATTAGAACTTGCATAAGGAACTCTTAACTCTTGGTCGAAGCAACAATAGCCCATAAAAAGGTTGAGAGTTAAGCCGGTTAGGTCGGAATGCGTCGGGTTCCTTCAGAATCAAAATTTGCGTAGGGAATGCTTTCTTGGCCGAAGCAACAATAACTTGTAGAAAGTAGGAGAGTTAAGCTGGTTAGGTCAAAATGTGTCAGGTTCCTTCAATATCAGAATTTGCATAGGGAACTCTTCCCTCTTGGCCGAAGCAATACTATAGAAAGTATGAGAGTTAAAGTGGTTAAATCATAATTCATTGGGTTCCATCGAGACCAATACTTTCGTAGGGAACCCTTAACTCTTGGTGGAAGCAAAAATAGCCTGTAGAAAGTAAGAGAATTAAGACGGTTAGGTCAGAATGCATCGAGTTCCTTTGAAATCAGAATTTTCGTAGGGAACTCTTTACTATTGGCCGAAGCAACAATAGCCCGTTGGAAGTAGAAAAGTTAAGCCCAGTTGGGTCAGAATGCATTTGGTTCTTTCGATATCAGAACTTGCATAGGAAAATCTTCACTCATGGTCAAAGCAATAATAGCTCGTAGAAAGTAATAGAGTTAAGCTGGTTAGGTTAGAATGCATCGAGTTCCTTTGGTATCATAACTTGTGTCAGGAACTTTTCCCTCTTAGCTGAAGCCACAATAGCCCATAGAAAGTATGAGAGCTAAGCAAAATAGGTTTAAAATGCGTCGGGTTCCTTCCAGATCAGAACTTGTGTTGGGAACTTTTCACCCTCGGTTGAAGCCACAATAGACCATAGAAAGTAGGAGAGTTAAGCCGAATAGGTTAAAATGCATCTAGTTCCCTCGAGATCAGTACTTTCATCAACAACTCTTCACTCTCGACTAAACCCACAATAGCCCGTAGAAAGTAGGAGAGTTAAATCGGTTAGGTCAGAATGCGTCGGGTTCCTTTAGGATCAGAACTTGCTTAGAGAACTCTTCACTCTTTGTCGAAGCCACAATAGCCCGTAGAAAGTAGGGGAGTTAAGACGGTTGGGTCAGAATGCATCGGGTTCCTTCAGAATAAGAACTTGCATATAGAACTCTTAACTCTTGGTCGAGGCAACATATAGGTCGTTGGAAGTAGAAGAGTTAAGCTAGTTCGGTCAAAATGCATTCGGTTCTTTCGATATTAGAACTTGCGTAGGAAAATCTTCACTCATGGTCGAAGCAACAATAGCCCATAAAAAGTAGAAGAGTTAAGCATATTAGGTCAGAATGTATAGAGTTCCTTTGAGATCAGAACTTGTGTCCGGAACTCTTCACTCACGGCCGAAGCCACAATAGCCCATAAAAAGTAAGAGAGTTAAGCCGATCAGGTTAGAATGCGTCTGGTTCCTTCGTGATCAGAACTTGTTGGTGAACTCTTCACTCTCGACCAAGCAACAATAGCCTGTAGAAATGTAGGAGAATTAAGTCGGATAGCTCAGAGTGCGTAGGGTTCCGTCCGGATCAAAACTTTCATAATGAAATCTTCACTTATGGTTGAAGCAACAATAACATGTAGAAAGTAGGAGAGTTAACCGCCGATTAGGTTAGAATGCGTCGAGTTGCTTTGGGATTAGAACTTGTGTGAGGAACTCTTCACTCTCGGCGCGGAAGCCACAGTAGCCCGTAGAAAGTAAAAAGAGTTAAGCTGGTTTGATTAAAATGAATCGGGTTCTTTTAGAATCAGAACTTGTTCGTGAACTCTTCACTCTCGGCTGAACCTACAGTAGCCCGTAAAATGTAGGAGAGTTAAGCCGAAAAGCTCAAAAGTGTGTCAGGTTCCTTCCGAATCAGAACTTTTATCGGGAACTCTTCACTCTCGGCTAAAGCCACAATACCCCATAGAAAGTACGAGAGTTAAGTCGGTTAGGCAAAAATGCATCGGGTTCCTTCGTGATCAAAACTAGCGTAGAGAACTTTTCACTCTTTGGTCGAAGCCATAATAACCCGTAGCATGTAGGAGAGTTAAGCTGGTTAGTTCAGAATGTGTTGGGTTCCTTCGAGATCAGAACTTGTGTGGAGAACTCTTCAATCTTTGTCGAAGCCATAATAACCGCATAGAAAGTAGGAGAGTTAAATCGATTAGGTCAGAGTGCATCGGGTTCCTTCGAGACATGAACGTGCATTAGGTACTCTTCACTCTTGGATGAAGCAATAACAGCCCATAGAAAGTTAGAGAGATAAGTCGATTAGGTCGCAATGCATCGGGTTCCTACGGGATCAAAACTTGCGTAGGGAACTTTTCACTTTTGGTTGTAGTAACTATAGCCGGTAGAAAGTAGGAGAGTTAAGCGGGTTAGGTCAAAATCCATCGGGTTCCTTTGAGTTCAGAACTTGCGTAAAGAACTTTTCACTTCGCCGAAGCCACAATAGGCCGTAGAAAGTAGGAAAGTCAAGCCGGTTAGGTCAGAATGCATCGGGTTCCTAAATTGCATAAGGAACTCTTCACTCTTGGTTGAAGCAACAATAGCCTGTAGAAAGTTGGATAGTTAAGCTAGTTAGGTCAGAATACGTCAGGTTCCTTCAGAATCAAAGCTTGCGTAGAGAACTCTTCTTTACTCTTGGCTGAAGCAACAATAACCGGTAGAAAGTAGGAGAGTTAAGCTGGTTAGGTTGGAATGTATCAAGTTCTTTACGTATCAGAATTCACATAGGGAACTTTTTACTCTTGGCCAAAGCATCAATTTCTGTAGAAAGTAGGAGAGTTAAAGTGGTTAGGTCAGAATGCGTCGGGTTCCTTCGGGATCGATAGTTGTATAGGTAACTCTTCACTCTTGGCCGAAGCAACAATAGCTAGTTGAAAGTAGAAGAGTTAAGCCAATTAGGTCAGAATGCGTTGGGTTCCTTCGATATCAGAACTTGCGTAGGAAAATATTCACTCACGGCCGAAGCAACAATAGCCTGTAGAATGTAGGAGAGTTAAGCCGATTAGGTCAAAATTCGTTGGGTTCTACGATATTCAACTTTTCCTTCCTTACACTTCTTTTTTTCTTGTTCATTTTATTGATATAATTTTTACCACAACTCATCAGATAGGAATTGATAACCATTTTCTTTTTTAGAACTGTTTTCTTTTTATTTTAAAAATTAAACATATATACAATGCTTGCACTTTTAAGATTAGTGGCGATTTAAGAAGAATGATGATGGTTCATTCGTGACTTTCATTTGTGGTTCTAGGCCTCTAAATTTTTTTTCAATTACAATACTATGACGTCAAATAACTGTCGCGAAAAGTATTATCCGAAAAGTTTCGCCTTTTCCCGCGCGTTTTTTTTCCTTTTGTGATAATTTTTTTTCCTCCCTCCATTTTGTGATATAAACAACTGTCGTAGTAGATAATTTTTGTTGTAGTGTTACTACATTTGGAACTTGACAAAAACCTGTGTGCTAGATGATCCCTTATATGACTAAATTTCTTTTTCCTAGTGTTTTTATTCACTTATAAAGTCATTTCAAACACAATACTATACATTTGATTTGTGAACTTTAGTCACTATGGTTTCTTTACCTATGCATTGCCAAATCAAGCACTATACCATAAAACTTCTAGGACTAACTTATGAATTGATCAATTAAAATGACATGATTTGCACTATAGACGCCTTTTGCACACCACTTAGGTTGGTTTAGCACTATAGTTCTTGTCTTATTTACCATTTTTGGTCGTTAATTCCTTCTTTGTTTTTCAATTTTTGGTAGTTTATGAGTTAAGAAAGCTCATACTTAAGCATTGTTTGATAGTCTTTACAGCCTAAGCACCTCTTGGACACTACATAGGTTGGTTGGCACTATAGTTGATGCACTTGCACACTTGGTTTCCATTTAAGGTCCTTAAGTCCTTTTTGGTCACTTTTTGGTAGGTTATGTGTTGGAAATTGATAAGAAACCCCTAGGCATTGGATCTAAGAATCATGTTAAACAACAAGACTCAAAGAACACAACCCCACTAGCCGCAAAACCAATTTGATTTCAACCCCTAAGATAGGCTACATACAAATTGCTTAGATGATCTAAGAAACCAAGGATCGAACAAAATTAGAAACTCCCATCAATCCTTAATCTTCAAAACACTCCACAAGTAAGGTAGATCAACTCTCACTTGAATGCTTCAAATGTTTGTGCATTCTATCACAACAGACAAGAACAAAATTCTACATTCTAGAATTTTCAGATTTCTTTCATCCCAAATTCTTCTTTTTAAATGTGGAAAAATTACAACCCTATTTATACTAATTAAAATATGAAATGAAAGGTCAAAACATTTAATTTGATAACCTTTCAACTAACATAATAACTAAAAACACATAAACATTATTTCTTAAACATTTAAATTTATGACTTTTGAGTTGCCCAAAATAACTCTTCAACTTCCAAGCATTGCATCTCCTTAACTTCTTCATTTGATTCAATCATGATTTCTTGATCCATATCAGGAATGCTCACAGTTAAACATTCTTGGTTTGTCTTTAAACCTTAGGCACCTTTTGGACACTACTTGGGTTGGTCTGGCACTATAGTTGTTGCTTTTGTGCACTTATTTTCATTTTGGGTCGTTAAGTCCTTTTTCTGACATTTTGGTAGATTTTGAGTTGAGAAAGCTCACACTTAAGCATTCTTTGGTTGTGTTTATATAATAGGCACGTTTTTTAAACTACTTAGGTTTGTTTGGCACTATAATTATTGCACATGCGCACTTGGTTGCCATTTCGGGTCGTTAAGTTATTTTTCAGGTATTTTGGTAGGATATGAGTCGACAAAGCTCACACTTACAAGTTCTTGGGTTGCATTTACAGCTTAGGCACTTTTTGGACACTACTTAGGTATGTTTCGCACTATAGTTGTTTCACTTAGGCACTTGGTTGCCAATTGGGGTCGTTAAGTCTTTTTTTTTTACATTTTTGTTTGTTATGAGTCGAGAAAGCTCACACTTAAATATTATTTGGTTGCGTTTATAGCTTACGCAACTTTTGGATACTACTTAGGTATGTTTGACATTTTATTTGTTGCTCTTGGGCACATGCTTGCCATTTCGAGTCGTTAAATCATTTTTTCTGACTTATCGGTAGGTTATGAGTCGGGAAAGCTCACACTTAAGCATTCTTTGGTTGTCTTTAAACCTTAGTCACCTTTTAGACACTAATTAGGTTGTTTTAACAGTATATTTGTTTAACTTACGCACTTGGTTGAAATTTTTGTTCATCAAGCCCTTTTTTGTGATTTTTTGGTAGCTTATGAGTTAAGAAAGCTCACACTTAAGCATTCAATGGTTGCCTTTACAACTTAACACCGTTTGGATAGTAGTTAGGTTGGTTTGACACTATAGTTATTGAATTTGGGCACTTGGTTGCCATTTCGGGTTGTTAAGTCATTTTTTTCTCATTTATTCGTAGCTTATGAGTTGGAAAAGCTCACAGTTAAGCATTGTTTGGTTGATTTTAAGCCTTATGCACCTTTTGGACACTAGTTAGGTTAGTTTGGCACTATATTTGTTGCACTTGGGCACTTGGTTGCAATTCGAGTCGTTAAGTCCTTTTTTCTAACATTTTGGTAGGTTATAAGTAGAGAAAGTTCACACTGAAGCATTCTTTGATTGCATTTACAACGTAGGCACCTTTTGGACACTACCTAGGTTGGTTTGGCATTATAGCTGTTGCACTTGGACACTTGATTTCCACTTCAGGTCGTTAAGTCCTTTTTCTCACATTTTTTAAAGTTATGATTTGGAAAATCTCACACTTAAGCATTTTTTTTGCTGTCTTTAAACCTTAGGAACCTTTTGGACATTAATAAGGTTTCTTTGGCACCATAGTTGTTGCACTTTGGCACTTGGTTGCAATTTCGGGTTGTTAAGTCCTTTTTTCTAACTTTTGTTAGGTTATGAGTCGGGAAAGCTAACACTTAAGCATTCTTTTGTTTCCTTTACAGCTTACGCACCTTGGTTTGGCACTATAGTTGTTGTACCTTGGCATTTGATTGTCATTCCGGGTTGTTAAATTCTTTTTTCTAACTTTTTAGTTGGTTATGAGTCTAGAAAGCTCACATTTAAGCATTCTTTGGTTTTCTTTAAAGCTTAGGCACCTTTTGGACACTACTTAGGTTTATTTGGCACTATAGTAGTTGCATTTGGGCACTTGGTTGCGATTTTAGGTTGTTCAGACCTTTTTTTCTCACTTTTTGGTAGCTTATGCATTGGAAAAGCTCACAGTTAAGCATCGTTTGGTTGTCTTTAAATCTTAGGCACATTTTGGACACTAGTTAGGTTTGTTTGGCACTATAGTGTTGCATCTGGACACTTGGATGCAATTTGTGTCGTTAAGTCCTTTTTTCTAATATTTGAGTAGGTTATGAGTAGAGAAAGCTAACACTTAAACATTCTTTGTGTTGGAATTTATGTCCTAAAACAGAACAAGAATTCTAACCAACGATAACAAAAAAATCCACCTTAACCCTTGATCCATGCCGTCCATTGGGAGGTACAGCACTGGACATGATTGAGAACTATCGGTTCCCAGCCGCAAGTTTCGACATCGACAAAGATTTTCCAAGGGAAATGAAAATTTTGGAAATGGGTAGTGAAGAAAAATAAGGTTGAAAGGATATTGTTTGGAGAGTGGACAAAATTATGACCGATGTGGAGAAAAGGGAACATATGGGGTTCGGTTTACAGGGACTTTTCTTAAGGATTGTTGGAATAACAAAGAGATTGTGAGGAGATTTAAGGGCAACGACAAGAATGGCAGAATGTTAAATCCCAAAAGACTAAATGGCCAATTGAATGTTTAAGTAGATTGATTTGCCTGATAGCTGTTTTCTTGCTTCTTTACGGAAATGGGGTAGAAAGAGTAGAACGATGACATAGTTCACTTTGTTTTTCTCTTTACAAAGTAGCCAATGACTTAAAAGAAAGACATTGCACAACAAGACCATTAGAAAATAATATACATAAGAAAGAATACAACGTAAGCAAAAATTGGAAGTAGAAAAGAAATGGAAGAAAAATACCCCAAAACTTCAAAATGCAATATGATCATAACAAATTTGTATCATCATGAACAGATCGAACAAACTCCAAAACAGATTTTGCAGTGGGCTTCCGACTCAAATAAACAGCCTCCATGCCCTTGGAAAATGAGACTGATGCCAAGCCTTCCTCAGCCAAGGCTATGGAGATTGAATCTGCAAATGTTGCTTCACCTTCACTTAGAGAAAGTGTTCCTGATCGGTGTAACAATAAGTCTGGACAGGGAAATAAGATTGGACAGGCAAAAAGGAAAGGCAACACAGTTAAAGAGGGGGCGGCATCATCTGCAGAAGTTTCAAAAAAATCATTGGATGGAATGGATGACTCAGGAGCAAAGCTCGATTCAGATGCTGAAGAGAAGGTTCCTGCTGGAGTTTCTGATGATGCTAAGGCTGCAGCTGAAGATGCAGGAGAAAGGGAAAGTGACACTACAAGTGATTTTGAAACTAAGACATTGAAGCAGTCTGTTAGGAAGGGTGATGGAACCAGCAAGAGTGGGGGGAGTTCTTTAAAACAATCAGAGGTCAAGAGAAAGAAGGGATCAGCTAAATCTATTTCTGGAAAAAACGTGAAAAGATTGTCAGGTGATGATGATAAAAAGGAAACCACACCTATGCTGAAACCAGCCTCCAAAAATTGGAAGTAAATCAAAGGATCAAGGCACTCTTGAAATTGGAAGTAAACTTGGTAGCACAGGTCCAAAAATCGCTGGCAAGTCGAAGAATGATGATGCCGAATCCAACAAGACTAGCAAATCTAAGGACGATGAGACATCCACACCTGTCGCTGTTGCAAAGTCCAACAAGCAAGATGTATCGAAGACGGGGAAGTCCAAACAAGAAACCCCAAAAACTCCTGTTTCAAAAGGCAAGTCTACCAAAACAGGCGATAAGTCTAATAATACCAATCTTTCCACCAAGGTTAAGTTCACATCTTCAAAAGCAAAAGAAAAAGAAAGTGGAGATGTGAAGCTGTGAGACCCCCAATCATACATACGTATGTTAGGAAGGGTAAGAAGGGAAACTCACCAACATGTAAGGAGAGAGAATGAGTGGGAAATAAAAGAATGTGCAGGTGGGTCCCACTGGGTAGGAATTTGAGGGTGAGTATAAATAGAATGATTGAGAAATAGGGATAGGTATCTTTTTGGTTATCTTTTAGAAAAGGGAGGCGGCAGCAGCCGATAGGAGAGGGGTATCCTTCTTGTGAAGGGTGCAGGTTTGTTCTTATTGTTCATTGTTCTTGTTTTCATTCCTTATTGTAGCTGTAACTTTGGGCTATATATATAAATAAAGGATCACAGGGTGCTGTCTCTGTTTAGCCATAGTTGGGTATTTTATTAAAAAGGGTGTAGAATCCTAACATTTGGTATCAGAGCCCGACAAAAAGAGAAAAAAAAACTGGGGGTGGTGACGCGTCGCATGGCACAAAGACAAATGGTGGAACGAATGGAAGGAACCGAGAAGGAGCTGCTGAGCATGAAAGAAATGCTACTGGAAATGAAGAAATCTATGGAAAGACTGACAGAGGAACTAAGAGAGAATCATAGCTATAAGAAAAGAGATGAATCCGGAACATCTGATGGATCCAGCATGAAGTTGAAAGGAAAAGTAGAAGAATCGGAAGTCTGTAATGAGGTAAATGGAAGCAATGTGGATCGAAGTAAGTACGCAAAGTTAGAAATGCCTATGTTCTTAGGTGAAAATCCAGAATCCTGGGTATATAGAGCAGAACATTTCTTTGAGATGAACAACCTGCCAGAAAACGAGAAGATCAGAGTGGCGGTGGTCAGTTTTGGGCAAGAGGAAGTGGACTGGTACAGGTGGACGCATAATAGGAAGAAAGTAGAGTCATGGGAAGATTTGAAAGGGAGGATGTTTGATTTCTTCAAGGACTCGGGACAAACAAGTCTAGTGGCACGCTTGATTAGGATTCAACAAGATGGATCCTACAGTGAGTATGTGAAGAAATTTGTCACATATTCAGCTCCCCTCCCTCACATGGAGGAAAGTGTGTTACGAGATGCTTTTCTGACCGGTCTGGAACCCAATCTTCAGGCAGAAGTCGTTAGTCGTTTCCCTCGAACATTGGAAGATTGTATGAGGGAGGCTCAACTAGTCAATGATCGGAATGTAGCAATGAAATTGACTAAGACCGAGGGCAGGACAGTGGACCAAAGAAAAAAGAAGAGTATGCAGGAAAAATCCAAGATGGAACAGACAAAGGCTACATGAGGAGGACAGATTTCCCCATAAAACAAGTAACTATACCTATTAAGGGTAGTTATCAAAAAAGTGAACCTCCTATCAAACGACTTTCAGACGCAGAATTCAGGTCCAGATTGGATAAGGGCCTATGTTTTAAATGCAATGAGAAATATACACCAGGGCACAGATGTAGAGTGAAGGAAAAAAGGGAGCTGATGTTATTTATCATGAATGAAGAGGAGAGCAAGGAAGAGGAAGGCAAGATGGAAGAGGAACCAGGGGAAACAGTGGAATTAAACCATCTGGATTTTGCTGAAGGGGAGGAAATAGAATTGAAGACAATCCATGGGATGGCATCGAAGGGAACGATGAAGCTGAAGGGAAATATAAAGGGCAAATGAGTGATAGTGCTGATTGATAGTGGAGCAACCCATAATTTTATACATAACCGGACAGTAAAGGAAAAGAACTTATATCTGGAAAAAGGTAACCCGTTTGCAGTTACAATTGGAGATGGCACCAAGTGTACAGGCAAGGGTGTTTGCAAGAGAGTGGAATTGGAACTACAAGGGGTGGTGGTGGTGGCTGATTTTTTTGCTATTGAGTTGGGAAATGTGGATGTAATATTGGGTATGCAGTGGCTGGATACAACAGGCACCATGAAGATTAGGCAAACAGAAAATTATCTTGAAAGGAGACCCATCCCTCATCCAAGCAGAATGTTCCCTGAAAACCATTGAGAAAACGTGGGAAAATGAAGATCAGGGTTTTCTGTTGGAATTCCAAAAGTATGAAGTAGACACGGAGGTGGAAGCGGAGCAGGAAATGAAAGGGGACGAGGAAGAGATTCCAATGATTAAAAATCTGTTACAACAGTATGCAGACATCTTTGAGGATCCAAAGAAACTACCCCCTAAGAGAGAAATAGATCACCGTATATTGGTTTTACCGAACCAAAGGCCCATCAATGTCAGACCATATAAATATGGTTATGTACAGAAGGAGGAAATTGAGAAATTGGTGGTGGAAATGCTGCAAGCAGGTGTGATACGTCCCAGTCATAGCCCTTACTCCATCCCTGTTTTATTGGTCAAAAAGAAAGATGGAGGGTGGCGCTTTTGTGTAGATTACCGGAAACTCAACCAAGTAACCATATCGGACAAATTTCCTATCCCAGTGATAGAAGAACTGCTGGATGAATTACATGGAGCCACGGTTTTCTCAAAACTAGATCTGAAGTCCGGTTACCATCAAATAAGGATGCAGAAGGAAGATGTTGAGAAGACCGCGTTCAGAACACATGAGGGTCACTATGAATTTCTGGTAATGCCCTTCGGTCTTACAAACGCACCAGCCACCTTCCAGTCCTTGATGAATCAGGTATTCAAACCTTTTTTAAGAAGGTGTGTATTGGTATTCTTCGATGATATACTTGTATATAGCAAGGATATATCAGAACATGAGAAACATCTAGGGATGGTATTTGCAGTGTTGAGGGATAACCATCTATTTGCAAATAAGAAGAAGTGTGTCATAGCTCACTCCAAAATCCAATATTTGGGGCATATAACTTCGAGTAAAGGAGTACAGGCTGATGAGGAGAAGATCAAAGACATGGTGAAATGGCCTCAGCCGAAAGATGTCACGGGTCTGAGAGGATTTCTGGGATTATCGGGCTATTATCGTAGGTTTGTGAAAGGATACGGAGAAATTGCAGCCCCCTTGACCAGATTGTTGCAAAAGAATTCTTTTGCGTGGGATGAACAAGCAACCGAGGCTTTTGAAAAATTAAAGATGGCCATGACTACTATCCCGATGCTAGCACTGCCGAATTGGGATCTACCTTTTTTAATCGAAACAGATGCTTCAGGGACAGGATTGGGAGCTGTACTTTCACAGAATGGTCACCCCATAGCCTTCTTCAGCCAGAAATTGTCGACACGAGCCCAGGCCAAGTCCATTTACGAAAGAGAACTGATGCCTGTAGTATTATCAGTGCAGAAATGGCGTCATTATCTATTAGGAAGGAAGTTTACAATTATCTCAGATCAAAAGGCATTGAAATTTCTCCTTGAGCAGAGGGAAGTACAACCCCAATTTCAGAAATGGCTGACCAAACTGCTGGGATACGATTTTGAAATATTATACCAACCTGGATTACAAAACAAAGCAGCAGATGCCCTTCCTAGGATGGAATATCCGCTGGAAGTAAACTCCTTGACGACAACTGGCATTGTAGACATGGAAGTGATAGACAAGGAAGTCAACCAAGATGAGGAATTACAGAAAACCATTAAAGAATTGAAACAGAATCCAGAGGGAATTAGCAAATTTAGCTGGGAGAATGGGAAACTGTTCTACAAGAAGAGAGTAGTATTATCAAAGAAGTCGTCAGTGATTCCCACATTGCTGCATACATTCCATGACTCCATCTTAGGAGGACACTCGGGATTCTTGAGGACATATAAAAGGATGAGCGGAGAGCTGTACTGGGAGGGAATGAAGGCTGATATTAAGAAATATGTGGAACAGTGTGAGATTTGTCAAAGAAACAAATATGAGGCGACGAAACCAGCAGGGGTATTACATCCACTTCCTGCTCCGGAAGCCATACTAGAAGAATGGTCAATGGATTTCATAGAAGGGTTACCGAAGGCAGGGGGAATGAATGTGATAATGGTGGTGGTAGACAGATTGAGCAAGTATGCTTATTTCATCACTATGAAGCACCCTTTCACAACTAAACAAGTGGCGACGACATTCATTGAAAAGATCATCAGCAAGCATGGGGTTCCAAAATCCATAGTATCCGACAGGGATAAAGTTTTCATTAGTCATTTTTGGAAGGAGTTATTTACAACTATGGGAACTAAACTGAAAAGAAGCACGGCATTCCACCCACAAACAGATGGGCAAACGGAAAGGGTAAACCAATGTCTGGAGACATACTTGAGATGCTTTTGCAATGAGCAACCTCAAAGGTGGCATAAGTTCATTCCATGGGCTGAACTGTGGTATAACACTACTTTCCATTCATCCATACGTTCCAACCCTTTCAAGATCGTATATGGAAGGCAACCACCCCCGATTCTATCCTACGGAACCCGAAAAACTCAGAATGATGAGGTAGAAATAATGCTCAAGGAGAGAGATCTGGCATTGAACGCCTTGAAGGAGAACCTTCAGTTAGCCCAAAACCGCATGAAGAAATGGGCAGACACCAAAAGAAGGGAATTGAAGTTCAAGGTGGGTGATGAAGTATACCTAAAGCTCAGACCTTATAGGCAGAGATCCTTAGCTCGGAAAAGGTGTGAAAAGCTGGCGCCAAAATTCTACGGGCCTTACACAATCATTGAAGAGATAGGAGAGGTGGCCTATAGATTGAAACTTCCACCAGAGGCGAGTATTCATGATGTGTTCCACATCTCACAGTTGAAGCTCAAGTTAGGTAAGCAGAAGGTTGTGCAGCAACAGCAACCTATGTTGACAACAGATTTCGAATTACAACTATGGCCAGAACAGGTATTGGGAATTCGCTGGAACAAAGAATTGGGAGCTAACGAATGGCTAGTCAAGTGGAAGAATTTACCAGAAACTGAAGCCACATGGGAAGCTGTCTATCAAATGAATCAACAGTTTCCCACATTCCACCTTGAGGACAAGGTGAATTTGGAACCGAGGGGTGTTGTGAGACCCCCAATCATACATACGTATGTTAGGAAGGGTAAGAAGGGAAACTCACCAACATGTAAGGAGAGAGAATGAGTGGGAAATAAAAGAATGTGCAGGTGGGTCCCACTGGGTAGGAATTTGAGGGTGAGTATAAATAGAATGATTGAGAAATAGGGATAGGTATCTTTTTGGTTATCTTTTAGAAAAGGGAGGCGGCAGCAGCCGATAGGAGAGGGGTATCCTTCTTGTGAAGGGTGCAGGTTTGTTCTTATTGTTCATTGTTCTTGTTTTCATTCCTTATTGTAGCTGTAACTTTGGGCTATATATATAAATAAAGGATCACAGGGTGCTGTCTCTGTTTAGCCATAGTTGGGTATTTTATTAAAAAGGGTGTAGAATCCTAACAGAAGCATTCATCAACTTCTGGGAAAACAATGGAGAACTCAAAGGGAAAGTCACTAAATTCATCCAATGATCAGGGCAGTGAATCCAAGTCAGGAAAGAAAAGAAGAAGAGAGTCAAAAGGTTGATAACCACGTCTATTCCAAAAAGGTTGGAGTTGTCTATTCTTGGCTCAGTTTGCACCACATATTTGCAAATTCTACTATGAGTAGTTCTTGGCAAACTTGATCTCTGGATCTGATGATGTCTCTCATTGGCACATTTTCGAGATTGTCGTATATTCTTAGTTAGGTAGGTTAGCAGCAATTATAGGAGTGTGGCAGTTCTCTTTGTAGTTGTTTGGCGCTATTCATGTCATCTGTGGGAGGTAAATGACCAATAAAAAATAATACGCAATAAAAGAGAATCAGAAAGAAAACAATATGCATTTTTGTTTTCAAATTCTTGGTGAAATCACAATTCAGAAATGAAATTTGGTTCATTCTCCACGATAATATGGTGACCTAAATAACATAAGTTTCAGAGTCATGGGAGATTAAAAGCCTTGCTAATTGCTCAAACTCTGAATGCAAAGGCTTTTCCCATGTGAAGGAACCCAGAGAACCAACCAAAGCAGCATGCTTAATCCCAATGCAAGAACATTCAGTGTATCTTCTGATTATGTCCTGAATGCAGTAGGAAAAATGATATGAAGTTGTAATTCAAGCTAAGGTTTTGTTGCATAAACCAAAAACTTAAATGGATAAAACACAAAATGCATCCTATTCCCACCTTATGCCTACTACATCGCTAACAATACACTTACTGCAGCACCCAGATACAGCTTGTAGCCAAATTTCAGAAGGAAAAAATATATTCAGATTTCTTCATATCGAGAATTCGGTAAAACGCACCTGAGTTTATTTACTCAACTAATCCACAACAATTTGTGATATGAACACTCTTGGCAGAGGTCCATTGACCCCATCACCATCGGCAGCAGCATTAGAAATGAGCTGTTTCCACCAACATATTACTACATTGAACCAAGCAAGGAAGGACCAAAAACAGTGTAAATGGGACGTATGGTTACTCCATTTTCCCTGTTGTTGGGTCCAAAACTACCCATCGCTCATTCCATTTCCTCAACTGCAAACATTGTAATAGAGAAAATCAGATTTGCTACAATGAAGGCTCATTGCCATAAAAAAATGCTGTCTAAGAACAGAAAC
This sequence comes from Cucumis sativus, assembly GCF_000004075.3. Taxonomy (NCBI): domain Eukaryota; kingdom Viridiplantae; phylum Streptophyta; class Magnoliopsida; order Cucurbitales; family Cucurbitaceae; genus Cucumis; species Cucumis sativus. Next base: position 19,131 of record NW_022279512.1, on the reverse strand, counting down.
GCAGAAAATAGAAGGCTGATCAAATGTGACCACAATTCTGCATATGCGCACTACAAAACAGTCTGAGAATACTATCACATCGACGGCCATATTCATAAACACAAATATGCCGACAGTTAGATCACGAACATGGGCATTTCTCACATTTCTAATCTCCTTGAAATCACAAATCCCGACGTCCTAATCTTAATAAGTACTTCTAGGTGATTTAATTAAGTCTTCAAATATCACTAAAACAGTCAGAACGATTTAAATGGAAGACCTAAAGACAGCGCAATTAAGCAGTAACCATCAATTCAAAACAAAAGGAAAGACAGAAAGAGTTGCAATGCGTTAGTTTACTGTTTCAGATCGCTTTAGAAGGGGACCCTGCAACAAATTCCGACCAGACCCAGAGGCCAGCTGCCGCTTGATCTTCTCCAAGCTGTCCCCGGCATCTTCCGCTCTCTCCACCAACAACAATCATAAATTAAAAACATGTCGAGCCAACAAAGATACACACCAGCAAACTTTTGAACATAGGACCCTCCTAAACCATCTACTCACTTTTGAACATTGGACCTCCTCAACTATCTACTCACTTTTGAACATACAACCTTGATAGAACACTGATGTACTGTTCCCTATTATATTGACATTTGAAACTCAAAGTTACAATAAAAAGAAAATTACAGAGAAATTACAAACAACAAGCAAAGAAACCCTCCTAATCCAAAACACAAATAAACACAATTCAAAATACTACAATTAAAACCAGAACAAGATCGTGAGCCCTCTGCTTCCCCTATCTCTCATGGAGTATTGCAGGCCCTTCCTTTTACTAAAAACTGCCTGCCCTTTCCCACCTCCCTCTCATCCATTTAACTTCCAGTTTTAGATAACTGTCATCTTTTTTAAGTAACTGTTGTTGGTTCCTAACGTGCCTTATTTTTCTTTCTTCTATTATAGGTAAACAACAATGGTGGCCTAACAGCCTCCTAAACTATCCACTCTAGACCATGTTAAATCACCAATTCATCCAAAAACTTACGAGGTAAATGTAATACTATATCTTCAACTTAAATATGCTTTTGACCATAACCAGTGGGTTTGCTGAAATTGAATGATCAATCCATAAAATAAAAATGAAGTTGGAAGTAGAAGAAATGGGAGGAAGAAAAATACCCCAAAAGTTCTAAAAGCGATATGATCTCAACAAATTGTATCATGATGAACAGATCGAACAAGCCCCAAAACAGATTTTGCAGTGGGATTCCGACTCGGTAAACTGACTCCATGCTCACCAAAACATTCCTAATAAAGGATTCAGCTTGCTATCAACATGCATCACAACCCATAACGTTAAATTCTTCAAAACCAATGCAATTAAATCAAAGCAGAAAAAAACAGAACAAGAACTCAAACCAACGATAACAAAAGAATAAACCTTAACCGTTGATCCTTGCAGTCCATTGGGAGGTTCAGCACCGGGGACATGATCGACAACAATCGATTCCCAGCTGCAGGTTTCGGTATCGACAAAGAATTTCCAAGGAAATGAAAATTTTGGAAATGGGTAGTCAAGAAAAATAAGGTTGAGAGGATTTTGTGTGGAGAGTGGGAAAAACTCCGGCTAGTGGGGAGAAAAGGGAAGACATGGGGTTCGGTTTACAGGGATTTTTCTTAATGATTGTTGGAAGAACAAAGAGGTTGTGAGGATATTTAAGGGAACCAAAAGAATGGCAGAATGTTTGATCTGGCTTGCTTCTTTATGGAAATGTCGTAGAAACAGTAGAACGATGACATAGTTCCCTTTGTTTTTCTATTCACCAAAAAACCAATGACTTAAAAGAAAGACATTGCACCACATATGAGCATTAGAAAACAATATACATAAGAAAGAATAAAAAATATGCAGAAATTGAAAACGAAATTGGAAGTAGAAAAAAAAAATGGAACGAAGAACAATACCCCAAAATTTCCAAATGCATTATGATTATAAAAAATTTGTATCAACATGAATTGATCGAATAAGCTCCAAAATGGATATTGCAGTGGGATTCCGACTCAGATAGGCAGTGTACAGTCTTGCCAAAACGTTCCTAAGAAAGGATCATCAAAACCCATAACTTTAAATTCTTCAAAAATAATGGAATTAAGTCAAGGCAGTACAATACAAAACAAAAACTCTAACCAACGATAAGAAAGAAATAAACCTTCACCCGTGATCCTTGCAGTCCATTCGGGGGTTCAGCACTGGACTTGATCGAGAACAATCAGTTCCAAGATGCAGGTTTCGACATAGACGATGATTTTCCAAAAAGCGAAATGAATTTTTTGGAAATAGGTTGTAAAGAAAAATAGGGTTGGAAAGATTTTGTTTCGAGAGTGGGCAAAATTCTGGCCGGCGTGGAGAAAAGGAAAGTCATGGGGCTCCGATTCTAGGGATCTTTTTCAATGATTGTTGGAAGAACAAAGAGTTTGTGAGGAGATTTAAGGGCAACGACAAGAATGGCACAATGTTAAATCCCAAAAGACTAAATGGCCAATTGAATGTTTAAGCAGATTGATATGCCTGTTAGGTGTTTTCTTGCTTCTTTATAGAAATGGGGTAGAAAGAGTAGAACGATAACATAGTTCACTTTGTTCTTCTCTGTACAAAGTAGCCAATGACTTAAAAGAAAGACATTGCTCAACGTGTGACCATTAAAAAATAATATACATACGAAAGAATAAAAAATAAGCAGAAATTGGAAGTAGAAAAGAACCAAAGAAAAATACCCAAAACTTCAAAATGCAATATGATCATAACAGATTGGTATCATCACGAACAGATCGGACAAACTCCAAAACAGATTTTGCAGTGGGCGTCCAACTAAAATAAACAGCATCCATGCTCGCCAAAACGTTCCCAAGAAAGGATTCAGCTCCCTACAAAAAACAATGTAACTAACTCAAGGTAAAAAAAAAAAACAGAACAAGAACACTAACCAACTTTTAAGGAATCAGTTCCCTGCCAACATGCATCACATCCCATAACTTTAATTTCTTCAAATACAAAGGATTTAACTCAAAGTAAAAAAAAAAACAGAACACGAACTCTAACCAACAAAAATAGAAAAACCAACCTTAACCCTTGATCCTTGCAGTCCATCGGGAGGTTCAGCACTGGACATGATCGAGAACGGTTCCCAGCCACAGGTTTGGCCATCAACAAAGATTTTCAGAGGGAAATGAAATTTTTGGAAATGGGTAGTGAACAAAAGTAAGGCTGAAATGATTTTGTTTGGAGAGTGGGCAAAATTCTGGCGAGTGAGGAGAAAAGGGAATACATGGGGTTCGGTTTACAGGGATTTTTCTTAACGATTGTTGGAAGAACAAAGAGATGTGAGGAGATTTAAGGGTAACGACACAAATGCAGAATGTTAAATCCAGAAAGGCGAAATGGCCAATTGAATATTTAAGAAAGTTTGATCTGCCTGCTAGCTGTTTTCTTGCTTCTTTATGGAAATGTTGCAGAAAGAGTAGAACGATGACATAGTGCATAATGTGTTTCTCTTTACAAAGTAACCAATGACTTACAAGAAAGACACCACACAACAAATGACCATTGGAAAACAATATACATATGAAAAACTAAAAAATTTGCAGAAATTGAAAATGAAATTGGAAGTAGAAAAGAAATGGAAGAAAAATACCCTAAAAGTTGCAAGTGCAATAGGATCATAACAGATTGGTATCATCACGAACAGATCGAACAAACTCCAAAACAGATTCTTGGAGGCTGGTTCTTTTCTTTGGGGTCCCTCTCCTTTTCGGTTTTGTAACAGCTGGTTGGTGTCTAGTGATTCTAATCAGATTATTGTTGAAACAGTGAGCAACTCTAACTTCCAGAGATGGGCTGGTTTCATTCTTCATGAGCAGTTGAGATCAGTTAAATTGGCAGTAAAAGCTTGGAATATTGCTGCGCAAGCTAAGGTAAAAAAAAAACAGAGAAATCCTTGATGTCAAAATTAGAAAAATATGATTCTGTGGCTGAGTTGATTGGATTAAATCAAGAAGAGTTGAATTCTAGAGCTGCTTTGCAAGCGGAATTACTTAGTATTTATCAAAACGAAGAGCGTAATTTTATTCAGAAGAGTAAACTCAATTGGCTTTCTTCGGGTGATGAGAATACGGGCTTCTTCCACCGGTTTCTAAATGCGAAAAAAAGAAGGAACCTCATAACTGAATTAAAAAATGATGATGGGGTTGTCTCGACTTCATTCCGCGACATTGAAAGGCTTATGCTGAAATTTTTTGAGTCACTTTATACCAGAATTCCGGGGGACAGATTCATCCCTATTAACAGTAATTGGTCTTGTGTTTCCTCAATTCAGAATGAGGCTCTTGTTACCCAATTTTCAGTGGAGGAGATCTTTAAGGCAGTAAAGGCACTTGGCAACAATAAAGCTCCGAGCCCGGATGGCTTCACAGTGAAGTTCCTAATCACCCAATGGTCTATTTTCAAGGATATCTTCAAATCACTAATGTCTGATTTCCACAGAAATGGAAGATTAAATGCTTGCATCCAAGAAAACTTCATTTGTTTAGTGCAGAAAAAAGACAATGTGACTCTAGTCAAGGATTTCCGTCCAATCAGCCTTACTACGTTAGCATACAAGGTTGTTGCAAAGGTTTTATCTGAACGTCTAAAACAAGTTATGGATGCAATTATAAGCTCCACTCAAAGCGCCTTTATTGAAGGTAGGCAAATTCTTGACCCAATATTAATTGCTAACGAGGCCGTGGAAGATTATAGGGAAAAACGGAAAAAAGGATGAATTTTAAAACTTGACTTGGAAAAAGCCTTCGATAGGGTGAATTGGAACTTTTTAGACAAAAATTTATCTTTGAAAAAGTTTAGTTCAAAATGGATATCATTGATAATGGGCTGCCTAAAAAATCCAAAGTATTCAGTCTTCATCAATGGTAAGCCTAGAGGCCGGATAATAGCATCTAGAGGTATCCGCCAAGGGGACCCCCTCTCCCCCTTTTTATTCCTCCTAGTAAGTGAGGTTTTAGGAGAAATCATAAACAAGCTTCATATTAACAGCCAGTTTGAAGGTTTCCTTGTTGGCAAAGACTTGATCCACCTCCCTTTGCTTCAATTTGTCGATGATACTCTTCTCTTTTTATTCCAGCTTCCGATTATATATTTAGGTCTCCCTTTGGGAGGCTACCCTCGACAAAAGTCTTTTTGGCAACCAGTCATTGATCGAATTCACAAGAAACTTGAAAGGTGGAAAAGATATAACATCTCTAGAGGCGGAGGACAAACCTTATGCAACTCAGTTCTGGTTAGCCTTCCTATATACTACCTACTTTATTTTCTGTACCTGAAAATGTGGCTGCCTCTTTGTTAAAGTGAGTTTTCGGAGTGAAGGAAAAGGTCTGCAATACTCCTTGAAAGACAGGGGAAGCAGAAGATTGGTGTTCTATATTCTGGTTTGCTTATTAGTATTTTGTTGTTCGGAATTTTGGATTAGGAGGTTTTCTTTGTTTGATGTTTGTGAATTATATGTAACGTGACTCATTTTCTGAGGTTCACGGTTTGCTTATGTTGTAAGTTGTGTTTGAATTGTCAATATAATAGAAACACTACATCAGTGTTCTATCGTGATGTCATCCTTGGAATGCAATGGCTGCACACGTTGGGGTAACTGAAGTGGATTGGCGGAAACTCACTTTAACTTTCATACAAAATGAAAAGAATGTTGTTATAAGGGGTGACCCGAGTTTGACAAAGACTAGAGTGAGTCTGTAACACATGATGGAGACATGGACACCATCTGATTACGGTTTCTTGACAAAATGTCGAGCTATGGAGGGAGGAATGACATTTACCGAACTATATGGAATTGATGATGTTCCTACATTTCAAGAGTTACTACCAGCAGACAATTTTGGCTATCCTAAAAATCCAGCAACAAAGAAGTGGGAAGTGCTTGTTAGTTGGAAAGGAATACCACCTCATGAGGCTACATGGGAGAATTGTTATGATTTTACACAAAAGCTTCCTCATTTCCCACCTTGAGAACAAGGTGTCTTTGGAGAGGGAGAGTAATGATAGACCACCAATTGCAATACAATATAGCAGAAGAAAGACAAGTCGAATTGCACGTGCACAGGTGATGGAATTGGAGGAAGTTTTTAAGAATTGGGCTGCCCTGAAAGAACGAATGCTTGTACAGTTTCGATCAATTCGAGAAGGAACTTTGGTTGGAAGATTTTTCTCAATCAAACAGAAAACGAATGTAGAAGAATATCGTAACCGATTTGATCGCTATTTAGCTCTAGTAGAATTTCTTCAAACGGTATAGTGATACCTGGAATTTTTCTAAAAGCTCTGATAGTTAGGGAACTCAACACATTCTACCTGACCGAACCAAGTTGGCTCTTTGTTTTTTTATGGGATTTTTCTAATGTATATTGCATGTGTTGTTTGTTTTTTTATAGCTCTTGATTGTCTCACCTTTTTACGTTTTACATTTGCAAGTCTCTCTTTTGTTTCTTTGGTATGCAATGTGGTAACAAGGTCTTGCTAGAACCGGTGGGCTAACCTTTCTATGGTTCTAAACTTAGTTTCTAAGTTTGACTGCTCCCTTCGGAGTGACAACAAGCCTCGTTTTCCCCCTACTATGGAACGGGGAGGATTCCTCCTCTTTTCAAAGCCCTCGTCAAACTCAATGCTAAGTTTGACTGCTCCCTTCGGAGTGACAACAAGCCTTGTTTTCCCCCTATTGTGGATCGGGGAGGATTCCTCCTCTTTTCAAAGCCCTCATCAAGCTCGATGCTAAGTTTAGAGTGCTAAGAGTAGGTGGTTTGGTTTTGGTTAGGCCAAAAGTAAAGTTTTCTGCTAAAAGCTCTGATAGTTAGGGAACTCAACACATTCTACTTGACCGAACCAAGTTGGCTCTTTGTTTTTTTATGGGATTTTTCTAATGTATATTACATGTGTTGTTTGTTTTTTTATAGCTCTTGATTGTCTCACCTTTTTACGTTTTGCATTTGCAAGTCTCTCTTTTGTTTCTTTGGTATGCAATGTGGTAACAAGGTCTTGCTAGAACCGGTGGGCTAACCTTTCTATGGTTCTAAACTTAGTTTCTAAGTTTGATTGCTCCCTTCGGAGTGACAACAAGCCTCGTTTTCCCCCTACTATGGAACGGGGAGGATTCCTCCTCTTTTCAAAGCCCTCGTCAAACTCAATGCTAGGTTTGACTGCTCGCTTCGGAGTGACAACAAGCCTTGTTTTCCCCCTAATGTGGATCGGGGAGGATTCCTCCTCTTTTCAAAGCCCTCATCAAGCTCGATGCTAAGTTTAGAACGCTAAGAGTAGGTGGTTTGGTTTTGGTTAGGCCAAAAGTAAAGTTTTCTGCTAAAAGCTCTGATAGTTAGGGAACTCAACACATTCTACTTGACCGAACCAAGTTGGCTCTTTGTTTTTTTATGGGATTTTTCTAATGTATATTACATGTGTTGTTTGTTTTTTTATAGCTCTTGATTGTCTCACCTTTTTACGTTTTGCATTTGCAAGTCTCTCTTTTGTTTCTTTGGTATGCAATGTGGTAACAAGGTCTTGCTAGAACCGGTGGGCTAACCTTTCTATGGTTCTAAACTTAGTTTCTAAGTTTGACTGCTCCCTTCGGAGTGACAACAAGCCTCGTTTTCCCCCTAATGTGGATCGGGGAGGATTCCTCCTCTTTTCAAAGCCCTCATCAAACTCGATGCTATGTTTAGAACGCTAAGAGTAGGTAGTCTGGTTTTGGTTAGGCCAAAAGTGAAGTTTTCCCCCATTTTTTATGGGCTTTTTCTAATGTATAATTGATATGTTGTTTGATTTTTTTATAGCTCTTGATTGTCTTACTGTTTTTATGTTTTGCATTGTCAAGTCTCTCTTTTCTTTCTTTGGTATGCAATGTGGTAACTAGGCCTTGCTAGAACCGGTGGGCTAACCTTTCTATGGTTCTACATTTAGTTACTAATTAAGTTTGATTGCTCCCTTCGAAGTGACAATAAGTTTTGTTAATGTCGACCCTTTTCTAAAGGGATTTAGTTCACTGTGGCTAGACAAGAGGCTTCTAACTCATGTTTGACAAGACAAACTTGTTAAAACCATCCCAGTTTCTAAAGAGTGCCTCCTATCCTTTGTTACTCTATCTAGGCTAGGTTTGGACTAAGTGCGTCATAGGTAAGTCACGACAAAGCAACAAAGGAAGACAAAGCTAGAAAAGTATCCATGCACTTATTTATTATACATGCAATCAAGCATTCACAACACACACACCATTTTCTCAATCATGCATTCACATCTCAATAAGAAATAGCTAAAAGGAGCTTAAAACAAAAAAGACAGCAGCTTATGCTCAAATTTCAGCACATATACTCATCAAAATTCAGAATTTCACATCATAAACCCGAGCTCAGTGCTCAAGGGTTGCCAATCATGCTTTTTATGCAAGATCTAATTAAGCTAAGAAGGTATAATGCTCATTATTGTATGGAAAGAATTCTGAAAAATTTTGAAATTTGGGCAAAATTTGAACCCCCAAGTTTACACTAAACATGCAAGCTAAGCAAGCTATTACCCACACCCACTCAAAAAATTGCTTTTTCTGTCCTAAAAGCTTTTGAAAATCAAAGTAAATGGAGAAAAATAAGGGGGGAACTTTGGACTCCCTGGAAGGATCGACATCCTTGACTTTTGTTTGAAGCTTGCATGGATAAACCTTTTCATTCCTTTTTCATGGATAAACATAAAAATTGATTTTTTTCTTTTATAACAGGCTGACTGACCTACAGGCTGGGGTGAACTGGCTGGCAAGGAGGAAGTGACATGCTACCACTAGGTTGTGTTAGGTGTGAACAATGGACAATGGTGGCTAGAAGTGAGGGAAGGGCTTTGTCAAAGGGTCGTGCAGGGCTGAACTCCAACTGTACAATATTAGTTTGTTCGCTTACTTTCTTTGTTTCACCCATATCAATGTCTGCAAAAATTCCCACAATATATAGAAATGGTAATAAAGATCCTTAAGTTCTTTGAGAAAAATCATAAATATAGCCACAAAATTTCTCCAATTATTTGTTACTTAAAAAAGTATAGAAATTGTCAACCAAGCTCAACTAACGCCTGTATGTATGTACTTAGAACCAAGAGGTCTCGGGTTTAAATCCCTCTACCCCGAATTTGTACTCATAAAAAGAAAAATACATAAATTACGTGAATGTGCACCTCATTCATAAATTGTATGAATGAGGTGCACATTCACGTAATTTATACGATGATGTGAGAAATGCTATGATTGTAATGGATGCTCATAGTTTGGCTCGTAGCAATAGAAAAGCTCGAATCTTATTCTCAAGTTGAGTCCTTTCTTCAGTGCAAAAAATGTGGTTTCCTGTCGGCTTGGGGAAAGATCAATTGCTGTCTCCACCTTGTTGACATTTCGCCCTGCATAATTATTGACAACGAGAAATAAATAGAAAGGTTATTCTACCATTTTTTTGGTTTTATGAGAACAAATTCAGAGAGCTAATTGCAAGCAATATTTGAAGTAAAGTTACACCTCCTGCGCCCCCAGATCTTGCAGTAGTCAGTTCAATGTCCTTCGGATCAATCACTACTTCAACTTCATCTGCCTAGATGCAATAATAACATAAGCTCAACAAATCAAGATAAACATAGCTGATCAAGATGCAAATGCAACGGAGAACAAAGTCAAATAAGAGAAATTATCATATCTAAATTGTTAACACTCCTACAGAGAAACAGTACGAACACTATGAATATCAACTATATATAAGGATAACTGTATAGTAATGCACTTGGATTTTCATGTTAAGGCACTGGTGTGATATGACAGAACATTTTAATCGGTCACTCCACATTAATCCATCATCTAGGTATTTTTAACAAAGAGATAGCTTTTCACATTATAATTGCTAATGGCAAAAATGGAGCACAATAGCATATCAGGGACCTATAAAGGAAATGGGGAAAGAATTAACATTAGACAACTGTCCAGGACAAACTTAGCAAATTCAGGTAATATTCTACCACACATTAGTCTGATTAACGCATGTAATTCTTATTTGACAAGTATCAGACAGTTCTTATTTCACAATTTATAGTGAACTTATGGAATAGTTTACCTCTAGCATGATGACTACTGTAGTCGTAGAAGTATGCATACGGCCCTGTGTTTCTGTTTGAGGAATACGTTGAACTCAATGAAAACCAGACTCTTATTTCGATTTACTGTAGACACGTTATCCTTTGATTTCTGTCACATAAGTTTCGTGTCCCCCCTTTTCAGCCAGAAAAGTAAACAACGAAAATTCTTCAATATATATACAGAAAGCACTAGGATATTGACTTCTGGGATGTCTGGAGGCACATACCTTAGAACTTGAAACAGGGAAAAACTTCCATGAATTCCGCTCACTGTATTTCTGGTACATACGGACATGTTATATAATTGGAAAGAATGAGTTAGAGAAGAAGAAACGACAATGTAGAAAAATGTATTTGAGAAAAGAAGGGGGTAAAATCAAAGCAGGACAGGAACGGAAGAGACATCAGAGTTTGGACTATGTAACTTGTAAGTTTTACAAAGCCTAACTATCCTATTCACTGTTCAATTTTCTATACACTTATAAGGCCTAAATTGTTGGTAAGAAAAGATTGGAGCATAGGTCACCTCTAATGGATTGATGAGAAAATTCAAAATTTAACATCTTAGTCGTATCTTATGAATAAAAATAAAAATAAACCCATCTTAGTTGTAATTATGTAAAAAAAAAAAAAAGACAATTAATGTGATTATTCATGAATTGATTTGGGTGGGCTATTTCAAGATAAAAGTACCAAAAAAAGACTAGAATGGGTTATTTAGTTATTTAATCACAACTGCCATTTCTCCTCCATAAGAAAAACAAACAATTTCTCTAAATTTCATCTATATATATATGTATTTATCAAATGAATCATATCAATAAGGACGGGAAACAACAAAGAAAAATTAAAATGGCCAATAACTCTTGTCTCATTATTATCTCTCTCGTTGGAGTTCTTTCGTTCACCATCATTTCAAATGTGGCATCATCTAATGACGTCGTTTCCACCATCTGTCCAAAAACCTCAAATCCACAATTTTGTTCAAGTGTGTTGAAATCTGCGGGCACTACAAATCTAAAAGGCTTGGCTGTATACACCTTAAACCTTGCTCATACAAATGCTGAAAAATCTTTGACTTTAGCCAACTCACTGGCAAAAACCGCCACCAATCCTCAACTTAAGCAACGATATTCGTCTTGTGCTGAGAGCTATGATGAAGCTATTGGTGACATTGAAAATGCCCAAAAGGACTTGGCACTTGGGGACTTTAATGGTGTCAATATTGTAACTTCTGGTGCCATGACTAATATTGGTGACTGTCAGGATAAGTTCGCACAGCCGCCTAAGGATACATCGTTGCTTTTGAAGAATGGCAAGACTCTAAATGATATATGCAGCATTATTTTGGTTATATCCAATCTTCTTTGAAGGCTATGTACTTGAAGATTTTAATCAATAAATAAAATGAAGTTTAATTTTTAAAATAATAACATTACAGTGGGATGGTGATCGGAATTGATTACTTTGGTTAAAATTTAAAATTAGATAAAAAAAATCAATTAATAGATAATTCCAACTAATCAAAATAACTAAATAAAAGACGAGATTTGAAAATATAATATCCTAATAGACACTAATAGACTTATATTAATAGATAATTTCCTGCCGATGAAAAATTACTAAAGTTGTACTATATTTTATAAATATTTTAAAACATTACATAAACACTAATTAAAGTTGGGTTTAGTAGCAAAAAGTTACAAATTTATGGACACCTTCTTTTAGGGAAAAAAATACAGAGTAATATTACCTTGACATGATGTAAACTAAATTTGTAATCAGCGTTGAAATCTCTACTATATTAAATGCGCTCGTGGAGAAAAAAAATTATATACATCTATTTTATTCTTAAATTGTCGAAAAAAATTTATATTACTTTTTGTGATCTAACGTAGTTGTGACTTTTCTATTGTAAGTGTCCATTTTAATGTTTGGAAAGAAGATTTTTCCAATTTTTTAGTTTACAAAATAAAGTTCTATATTTTAAAAAATAAAACCTTATGTTGAATATGTGTAACTAATATTGATAGGATGTGACTAGTTGATCTTCGAGATACGATGCATTCTGTTTAGAGTGGAGATGGTTGCACACACATCAAATTGGTGCATTGATTCCTCCAAACTTACATGTAAAATGTACGTGTAAAAGAAAAACAAAATAAACTCTTGCAGTTACACATTAGAAAAAAAAAACGTCACGAAATCCCAAAGTTCAAAAGAAAACAAACACACACAAAAGGGGATTTAATTGATTCAAAGTAGTAACGAATGGTGAAAAATTGCATCATTTCTTGTGATTTCACATTGACATATTAGAATAAAAAATTATCGTATTCTATATATTACAATATTGGATCAAATATTAATACATTAATTCAATTATTTAATTACTACAACAATGAATTTCTTTTTCTTTTTTAAATAATAATTTTACCATTAATATTGTATAATATTTGTTTATTATATGCTAAAGCATATTTAAAAATTAAATAGAATTAAGATATTTCACGTGAATATGTGCACGTGTTTCAATTGAAAAGATTGAAACAATAGTCACAAATGATTTTTTCATAAAACAAAACATTCGTAACCAAATCTAAATATGCACTTTCATAATAAAGGACCAAAACTCATATTGCGTAGAATTGAGCATGGTTTAAATGAAATTATTAAGAAAATACTTACACTTTACACCAGGTTTTTTGGCAACATATATAGTGAGAAAACTCAAAATTTACCCTCTTACTTGTATCTTTTCAATAAAAAAGTGCATCTTAGTTGTAATTATGTCAAAAAAAAAAAAAAAAAAGAACCAGTCAATTAACATGGTTATTCATTCATTGATTTGGGTGAACTTTTTGAAGATAAAAATTCCCTATTCTGGTGGTTGAGGAGCTTTTCGATGAATTAAATGGAGCAAACTGGTTTTCAAAGATTGATTTAAAGGCGGGGTTCCATCAGATCAAAATGTGTGGAGAAGACATCGAAAAAACAGCATTTCGAACACATGATGGAAACTATGAATTTATGGTTATGGCATTCGGCTTAACTAATGCCACATCCACTTTCCAAGCTCTAATGAACTCAATATTTAAACCATTTTTGCAGAAGTTCATATTAGTATTTTTCGACGACATATCTAATCTACAGTGAGAACTTGGAAAATCATCTGAAGCACATTGGGTTAGCATTGGAAATCCTGAGAAAGAATGAGTTATATGCAAACCAGAAGAAGTGCAGCTTCGCGCAAGAACGTATTGATTATTTGGGTCATATCATTTCAGGACAAGAAGTTGAAGTGAACCCCGAGAAAATCAGAGCAATCAGGGAATGGCCTATACCCAGTAATATAAGAGAGGTACGAGGATTACTAGGCCTCACCTGTTACTAAAGAAAGTTCGTTCAGCACTATGGCTTCATTGTCGCACCATTGACTCAACTACTTAGGAAAGGGGGATTCCAGTGGACTGAGGAGTCTAAGGAGGCACTCCAACAACTACAGAAAGCCATGATGACCCTGCCCGTTTTGGTGTTGCCTGATTTCAATGCCACCTTTGAAATGGAAACAGATGCATCGAGATATAGGGTAGGAGTCGTACTCGTCCAAGCCAAGCGCCCCATAGCATACTTTAGCCATACGTTAGCCTTAAGAGATAGGGCCAAGCCTGTATATGAAAGGGAATTAATGGCAGTAATCTTGCCTGTGCAACGATGGCGACCATATCTGTTGGAAAGAAAATTTATTGTGAAGACCGATCAGAAATCCTTGAAGTTCTTATTACAACAAAGAGTGATACAGCTTCAGTATCAGAAATGGGTAGCGAAGCTAACGGGATACTCATTTGAGGTGGTCTACAAACCCGGCTTGGAGAATAAAGCAGCAGACGCCTTGTCTTGGATGCCTCCTACAGTTAACCTCGGTAGCATAACAGCTCCTACATTGGTTGACATTCTGGTGATTAAAAAGGAAGTCGAAGCGGATGAAAAGTTGAGCAAAATAATGGAAGAACTACAAGCAATGGAAGAAGGAACAGAGGGTAAATTCTCCATCCGACAAGGTATGTTAAGATATAAGGATAAGTTTGTGCTGTCCAAAACATCTACATTGATACCCACAATCCTACATACTTACCATGATTCGGTACTTGGAGACCATTCTGGATTTTTATGCACATACAAACGACCAACTGGTGAGCTATATTGGGAAGGAATGAAGGCGGATGTTAAGAAGTATTGTGAGGAATGTGTAATATGTCAGAAGAACAACTCCCTAGCACTATCCCCCACCGGACTGCTGCTGTCCCTGGACAGTCCAAACAATATTTGGAGCGATATATCTATGGACTTTATCGAGGGCTTACCAAGATCGAATGGTTTCGAAGTCATCTTTGTAGTGGTGGACAGATTCAGCAAATATATTTGTTAAGGAGATTGTCCGACTTCATGGCTTTCCCAAATCGATAGTGTCCGACCGAGATAAGGTATTCTTGAGCAACTTTTGGCAAGAAATGTTCAAAATGGCAGGCACCCGATTAAATCGAAGCACCGCTTATCACCCTCAGTCGGATGGGAAAACTGAGGTGGTTAATAGGGGAGTGGAGACGTATCTGCGATGTTTTTGTGGAGAACGGCCTAAGGAATGGTCAAAATGGATACATTGGGCTGAATATTGGTACAACACTACTTTTTAGAGATCCGTAGGGGTCACTCCATTTCAGGCTATCTATGGACGTATGCCACCACCATTGATGTTTTATGGTGACCGGGACACACTCCAAACACTACCTTAAACGAATAGCTCAAGGCATGAGTTGAAATTCTGGGAGTCCTAAAAGAACACTAATTCGTTGCACAGACAAGATGAAAAATAACGTAGACTTGAAGCGTCATGATGTGGAGTATGCAGTTGGCGATATGGTCTTCCTGAAGATTAGGCCCTATAGACAGATCTCATTACGACAAAAGAAAAATGAGAAACTATCCCCCAAGTTCTTTGGGCCTTATACGATTGTGGAACGCATCATACTGGTTGCGTATAAGCTAGAGTTGCCAGCATCCGCTTCCATCCATCCAGTGTTTCATGTGTCCCAACTCAAAAAAATGGTTGGTGATCATCAACTTGTACAGACAGACATGCTGCCTTACGTTACTGAAACTCACGAGTAAATCTATACCGGAGGAAATATTTGGGTACTCGAAGAATAAAAGAGGAAGCTGTGAGGTTTTGATTAAATGGCAAGGTCTCCCTCCTCATGAGGCAACATGGGAAGATTATGACAAGCTCCAGTACAGCCTAGAAGCAAAAAGAAAGGCGTTAAACATAACACAGGCCGGCAAAATCATACTCAGAACAGAATATATTCTATACTGACATTATTTTAGATATGCTCAGAATCATGCTTCTGCCTCAAAAAGTCAAAATAAGCTAGAGAGAGAGAAAAAAAAGAGAGATGAACAAAAGGATTTTGGAACTTCCTCTTTGTGAGTGAGTGTGTGTGGCAGCTGTAAATTAATTTCCTATGAGTTTCCTTAACACCCAAATGTTGTAGGGTCAAGCGGATTATCCCGTGAGATTAGTCGAGGGTGTGTGAGCTGGCCTAGAATCTCACAAATATCAAGAAAAAGAAAACCTTGCCACCCATCCACTTTGCAACAAAGATTCATGAAATTAAGGGGTAAAAGGAAAAAGGTATAGAAGCGGATAGCATCTTGGCTTCTTATTAAAATGGAATAGTGTAACCAGACCTGGAATTTGTAAAGCATCCATCCCAGGTAATTCTTCCAATTTCAATCCTCCAACCCTCTTCCTAACACAAGTAAATTAGAGACAACTTATCAAATAGAAGACCAACAGTCAACATAGGAATAAAAGTGCACATTATCATGAGGTATGAACAAATAAATTAAAGATGTACATAAGTCGCTAAAATCATACTCAGAACAGAATATATTCTATACTGACATTATTTTAGATATGCTCAAAATCATGCTTTTGCCTCAAAAAGTCAAAATAAGTTAGAGAGAGAGAGAGAGAAAGAGAGATGTACCAAAGGATTTTGGAACTTCCTCTTTGTGAGTGTGTGTGTGTGTGTGTGGCAGCTGTTGTGGGGCACCTCTTCAACTTATACTGAGACAGTCTTGAAGCAAATAACTCCAATTCTTGGGGATCAGCAATTCTTTCCTGTTCTGCCGTCCAGACACGTACTACTCCATCTAAACAAGCTGTGACAATATCTCCATTTTCCAAAAACTTGGCATCCCAAACGCAACCAGGATGCTCAATGCTCTAGACACAAATTCCATCTGCAACAAAATAATCCAACTTCGTGATACTAAAATGCTATTAGGGTTTAGGGTTTATAAATAATTATAGTATAATAAACATAATTCAAATTTAAAAATCAAGCTACAAAAAAAAAAAAAAAAAACCCACTCTCTTAAAGAAATTCAATTCAACACATAAACTTTAGCCAACTTCAACACCCCTTCAGGGCTTCACCAGTCCTTCGCCTTTCCACTAAAAGTTAGTCATCTCTTCCCAACCAAATGCTCCATCAAACAGACTTCAAATAGATAGAGAAACATTTCTCATAAATACATGAAAGGTTCAACTCACAAACTCGGTTTGGCCACAGTGAAGGATCTTAAACGAAGCTCAGTATCTCAGAATTATGATAGAACACCACAGCAGTGTTCGTATATGTTGATATAATATGAAAACTTACACGAATTATTGAGACTCTTCGTGGATCAATAGAGTATTGATCGCGATTACAGATTCAAAGCAAAAATTACTCAAACTAATAGCAACCAAATAAAAGACTCAAGAACAATTCAAAGATGAACTTGGACCCTCTGCTTTCCCTCTCTCAAGGAGTAATGTAGATTTCCTTCCTCAAAGTTCCATACCCCCTCCCTCTGTAGCTTCCTTTCTTTTATCTCTTTCCTCTAACTCCCGGCCCTACCAAAGTGGTCCCCCCTGGTAGGTTCTTGTTTCACCTGCAAAAGATTCAACCCACACCCACACAAATACAAAGAATATTTCCAGCACACTCACAAACACACAGTACAATGGAGAGAAGCTGATATATGTGTGTATATATATTCAATATGGAATCATAAGCTTCAACCAAGTAAGAGGGCTGCTCTCTCCCCAATGAACAACGTTCATTCAAAATACATAATAACCAAGATAATCAGCCCTAGCAAAAAACGCCTATATATATATTCCCTTTCTGCTGCTGCCACGTGTTGTTAGGACCACTGGTCATCCTAACAACCATGTTGTCTAGGTGGAATTTTTATTTTTACCCCTCCTTTGGTAAACTTGGGTGATTGGAGGCCTAGTGTAACGGACATACTTGTCCAAGGTGTGTTTACCTATGGCCGTATGCTCCGATTAGCCCCAATTTATCTTGTCTTTATGTCTTGTATGTAGTTTAGGTAGTTGCTTTAAATTTCAAGTCGATATGCTTGGGTGTGACGTTTCGGCATTTTCATATGCAAGCCTACCAGAGATGAAAATGTTAAAAATGTACTATAGGGGAGGCATACCTGTTGAATCCCCGCCCAAGCCTTGTCGTACTCTTTGCAATCTATGCTTTCTTATTGCAATTGACAGTCTTCAATGCTTGTTTTAACAATGTTTTCAATCAATTTAATCATCTTTCACGTTTTCTAAAAATATTTTCCAAGAACGTGAGGGGAGGTTGAAGCATGTGTTAAAGTTGTCCGCGATTTGTGGATTTTGATCGGCTGACTTGTTCGTCGAGCTAGAACAAGTGCCGCACAATCGTTCACATCGTGTTTGAAGAATTACGATTGTGACAAGTGGTATCAGAGCCAGGTTGGCTAGTTGACAGTGCGTGACAGAAAGATGTCGGTGGCGAAACAGTCTAGCAAGACCCATGATGAGCGACTTGTGGGAATCGAAGAGCAGATGCTCTACCTGGTGGAAGTTCCTGATTCCATCCAGTTCTTGGAACAGCGGCTTGAGGATATTGCCAAGAAAGCTGATGGCATTGAAGCCGTGTCCGATCGCCTTGACGGACTACCCATCCAAGAGTTACTGACTAGAGTCGACACTCTAGAGTCCCGAGTAATGAAACGGGAAATGTCGCCTACGAGCTTGGGGCCAGTTCATCGGGCTCTATTGCCCAGATGGAAGAACGAGTTATGGAGCTTGATAACTCGCAAAAGAACATGTTGGAGATGATCAACGGCATGACAGAGGATTTTCGAGCAACCCTCGATGTCGTGAGGAATGAGCTCGCATAGGTAAACACGAGGGTGAACCTTACTATACGAGAACTAGCAAACCAGGCTCCAGCTGGAGGAGCCATTCCTGTGGGCAGAATCAAGGTTCCTGAGCCCAAGCCCTTCTGTGGGGCGAGAGATGCCAAGGCATTGGAAAACTTCATCTTTGATGTCGAGCAGTATTACAAAGCCACGAACACAATTACTGAAGAGGCCAAGGTGACGTTGGCAACCATGCATCTGTCAGAAGATGCGAAGTTATGGTGGAGGTCGATACATGGACATTCAAGAAGGGCGTTGCACAATCGACACGTGGGATGCCCTAAAAGGAGAACTTCGTTCGCAATTTTTCCCTGAGAATGTCGAAATTCTAGCCCGACGGAAGCTGCGTGAATTGAAGCACACGGGAAACATTCAGGACTACGTGAAACAGTTTGCGGGGGTGATGTTGGACATACGCGACATGACCGAGAAAGACAGTTTTATGTTTTGTCGAGGGCTTGAAGCCGTGGGCTAGGACCAAGTTGTATGAGAAACGAATTCAAGACCTCACGTCAGCATACGCAGTGGCTGAACGGTTGTTTGACTTATCTAGCGAATCTCAAGATGCAAGACGACATCAAGCTTCCTCCTCTGGAGGAAACAGAAACAACCGCCCAAATTCCCCGAAGACTGCAGAG